>NW_028143435.1:0-93623 GCF_977018435.1 Lepisma saccharinum | reverse complement strand
AGATTTTAATAGATAGAAGATACATACTTAATTAAATCTATACTCAATATTCCTATCCCTAAAAATTACAAATATTTCTACAACATTTACATGTTTCCTATACATAACAGAGCTGTGCTGTTATTGGGAATAAGCCTCAAATCCTACACAGATACAGAGCCTTGGAATCTAGAGATTTTAATAGATCGAAGATATATAATTAATTAAATTTATACTCAATATTTCTATCCTAACAATTACAATCATGGAACTGTTTGAACTAAATCTAGATGTTTCTTCCCTGACAGAGCTGTGCTGTTATTGGGAACAAGCTTCAAATTCCACACAGATACAGAGGCTTGGAATCTACATATTTTAATATCCCTATCTCGAACAATTACAAATATTTATACAAGCATGGAACTGTTGCTGGAATAACATCTAGATGTTTCATCCCTGACAGAGCTGTGCTGCTTCAAATTCCACACAGATACAGAGGCTTGGAATCTAGATATTTTAATATCCCTATCTCGAACAATTACAAATATTCTATACAAGCATGGAACTGGTGCTGGAATAACATCTAGATGTTTCATCCCTGACAGAGCTGTGCTGCTTCAAATTCCACACAGATACAGAGGCTTGGAATCTAGATATTTTAATAGATAGAAGATACATACTTAATTAAATCTATATTCAATATCCCTATCCCTAACAATTATAAATATTGATACAAGAATGGAACTATTGCTGAAATGTTTCATCCCTGACAGAGCTGTGTGGTGATGCTCAAATCCCACACAGATACAGAGCCTTGTAATCTTTAATAGATAGAAGATACATAATTAATTCAATATTCCTATCCTTAACAATTACAAGTATGGAACTGTTGATAACATCTAGACGTTTCATCCCTGACAGAGCTGTGTGGTGATGCTCAAATCCCACACACAGAGCCTTTGAATCTTTAATAGATAGAACATACAAACTATATTCAATATTCCTATCCCCTAACAATTACAAGTAGGAAACTGTTGATAGCATCTAGATGTTTCTTCCCTGACAGAGCTGTGCGGTGATGCTGTTATGAGGAACAAGCTTGGAATTGTTATGGATAGGTGAAGTGAAAAATTGAATCAATATTTAGAATGGAGCCTTGCTGATATTTTTACAAGCATAGAATTGTTCTATGTTGTGTATAGTGTCTTGTTTTGTTGATATTGTTATTGAAATAATAGTAACAGAGCTGTGTTGTGTTTAAGATAAGAATACATACCTGGATCTGTATACATATTTAATAATGTCTCTATCCCTGACAGAGCTGTGCTGTGATGCTGTTATTAGGTACAGGCTTCAGGAAATTATACCCAAGCAAATATCAAAATTTTATGTACCATTGCACGTGTCATGCCTGTTCCTGCATACAAACCAAAACATAGCGGATATTTCCACAGCCCTGCTGGGCAGGAACATACAATTGCTGTACCTGTCATACAGGACAAAATCAAAAATCTGCATAACAGATTTCAATAACAATATCAACAAAACAAGACACTATAACACAACATAGAACAATTCTATGCTTGTAAAAGATATCAGCAAGGCTCCATTCTAAATATTGATTCAATTTTTCACTTCACCTATCCATAACAATTCCAAGCTTGTTCGCTCATAACAGCATCACCGCACAGCTCTGTCAGGGAAGAAACATCTAGATGCTATCAACAGTTTCCTACTTGTAATTGTTAGGGATAGGAATATTGAATATAGTTTGTATGTTCTATCTATTAAAGATTCAAAGGCTCTGTGTGTGGGATTTGAGCATCACCACACAGCTCTGTCAGGGATGAAACGTCTAGATGTTATCAACAGTTCCATACTTGTAATTGTTAAGGGATAGGAATATTGAATTAATTATGTATCTTCTATCTATTAAAGATTACAAGGCTCTGTATCTGTGTGGGATTTGAGCATCACCACACAGCTCTGTCAGGGATGAAACATTTCAGCAATAGTTCCATTCTTGTATCAATATTTATAATTGTTAGGGATAGGGATATTGAATATAGATTTAATTAAGTATGTATCTTCTATCTATTAAAATATCTAGATTCCAAGCCTCTGTATCTGTGTGGAATTTGAAGCAGCACAGCTCTGTCAGGGATGAAACATCTAGATGTTATTCCAGCACCAGTTCCATGCTTGTATAAATATTTGTAATTGTTCGAGATAGGGATATTAAAATATCTAGATTCCAAGCCTCTGTATCTGTGTGGAATTTGAAGCAGCACAGCTCTGTCAGGGATGAAACATCTAGATGTTATTCCAGCAACAGTTCCATGCTTGTATAAATATTTGTAATTGTTCGAGATAGGGATATTAAAATATGTAGATTCCAAGCCTCTGTATCTGTGTGGAATTTGAAGCTTGTTCCCAATAACAGCACAGCTCTGTCAGGGAAGAAACATCTAGATTTAGTTCAAACAGTTCCATGATTGTAATTGTTAGGATAGAAATATTGAGTATAAATTTAATTAATTATATATCTTCGATCTATTAAAATCTCTAGATTCCAAGGCTCTGTATCTGTGTAGGATTTGAGGCTTATTCCCAATAACAGCACAGCTCTGTTATGTATAGGAAACATGTAAATGTTGTAGAAATATTTGTAATTTTTAGGGATAGGAATATTGAGTATAGATTTAATTAAGTATGTATCTTCTATCTATTAAAATCTCTAGATTCCAAGACTCTGTATCTGTGTGGGATTTGAGGCTTAGTCCCAATAACAGCACAGCTCTGTTAGGCATGAAACATCTAGATGTTACAGCAACAATTTCGTGCTTGTAGAAATATCAGCAAGGCTCTGTATCTGTGTGATTTGTAATTGTTAGGTATAGGGATATTGAGTATAGATAATTAAGTAGGTATGTATCTTCTATCTATTAAAATATCTAGATTCCAAGTTTGAAGCTTGTTCCCAATAACAGCATAGCTCTGTCAGGGATGAAACATCTAGATGTTATTTCAGCAACAGTTCCGAGCAAGGCTCCATGTCTGTGTGATTTGTAATTGTTAGGTATAGGGATATTGAGTATAGATTTAATTAAGTAGGTATGTATCTTCTATCTATTAAAATATCTAGATTCCAACTTTGAAGCTTGTTCCCAATAACAGCACAGCTCTGTCAGGGATGAAACATCTAGATGTTATTTCAGCAACAGTTCCGAGCAAGGCTCTATGTCTGTGTGATTTGTAATTGTTAGGTATAGGGATAGGATATTGAGTATAGATTTAATTAAGTAGGTATGTATCTTCTATCTATTAAAATATCTAGATTCCAAGTTTGAAGCTTGTTCCCAATAACAGCACAGCTCTGTCAGGGATGAAACATCTAGATGTTATTTCAGCAACAGTTCCGAGCAAGGCTCTATGTCTGTGTGATTTGTAATTGGTAGGTATAGGGATATTGAGTATAGATTTAATTAAGGATGTATCTTCTATCTATTAAAATATCTAGATTCCAAGTTTGAAGCTTGTTCCCAATAACACCACAGCTCTGTCAGGGATGAAACATCTAGATGTTATTTCAGCAACAGTTCCGAGCAAGGCTCTATGTCTGTGTGATTTGTAATTGGTAGGTATAGGGATATTGAGTATAGATTTAATTAAGTAGGTATGTATCTTCTATCTATTAAAATATCTAGATTCCAAAACTCTGTATCTGTGTAGGATTTGAAGATTGTTCCCAATAACAGCACAGCTCTGTCAGGGATGAAACATCTAGATGTTATTTCAGCGACAGTTCCGAGCAAGGCTCTGTGTCTGTGTGATTTGTAATTGTTAGGGATAGGGATATTGAGTATAGATTTAAGTATGTATCTTTTATCTATTAAAATATCCAGATTCCAAAACTTGTTCCCAATAACAGCACAGCTCTGTCAGGGATGAAGCATCTAGATGTTATTTCAGCAACAGTTCCAAGCAAGGCTCTGTATCTGTGTGATTTGTAATTGTTAGGATAGGGATATTGAGTATAGATTTAATTAAGTATGTATCTTCTATCTATTAAAATATCTAGATTCCAAGGCTCTGTATCTGTGTGGGAGAAGCTTGTTCCCAATAACAGCATCACTGTTATGTATAGAAACTATTGAAACACATCCAGATGTTATGTTCCGAAATATCAGCAAGGCTCTGTGTTTGTGTGAGATTTGAAGCTTGTTTGTATCAATATATGGCTTCAACCATCTTGAGTGCCTGAACCTCAAAACTTGTTCCAAATAACAGCATCACTGTTATGTATAGAAATTATGGAAACATCTAGATGTTATTTCACGGCAATAGTTCCGAAATATCAGCAAGGCTCTGTGTTTGTGTGAGATTTGAAGCTTGTTCCCAATAACAGCACAGTTCTGTTATGTTTAGGAAACATCTAGATGTTATTTCACGGCAATAGTTCCGTGCTTGTAGCAATATCGGCAAGATTCTGGGTAGGATTTGTAATTGTTAGGGATGGGGATATGGATATTGAATATAGATTTAATTAAGTATGTATCTTCTATCTATTAAAATATCTAGATAATCACGTGTAATTGAATCTTGTACCTAATAACAGCACTCACAGCTAAAGCGGGTGTTAAGAATATATTTATCTTCTGTGTTTGTGTCTGGATAATTCACAGGACATAGCACAGTTTTGTACAGGGATATGGAGTATAAATTTCTAGAAAAATATTATTCAAAATCTGTTACCTATTCATAATAGTATCTGTGTTGGGATATGAAACCTGTTCCCAATAACAACACATCTCTGTCATGTATAGAGATATGGCAATTCTTCCCCACTAACAACACAGCTCTGTCAGGTATGGTGATATTAAGTATTTAGGGTATCTGTGTGTGATTTGAAGCCTATTCCAATAACAGTAACACAACTCTGCTATATAAAGATCAGAAAATTATACCCAAGCAGATTTCAAACAAATATCTTGCCTCTTCCTGCATACAGACCCGAGCCTGGCTGTGATGGGCAGGGATTTACACTTGCAGCAAATATTTATTTACCTTGATTTCTGTCTCTGCTGAAATAATCAGGGTTGCCTGCTGCGGGTTGATTCCCAACTGCCAGATTCCTGTGCCTGAAATCACACTGAGAGGCCGGACAAAACTCTCCCACAATTGCATATATCATGCAAATTATTCTGCCCCAATGCCTCAACAATACAATCATAAGTGCAATCTCTAAATTTTTGCCTTATAAAATACATGACAAGCTCATTCAAATATATATAGTTGGAATAAGATACAAACTCTGGATTGAAATCTTCACCACTGTACAAATTCCCATTATCAGTTGTAACAAATTCAATCTTCTTATTTTTAGATATCTTGTTAATAATTTATTTATAATGTCTCCAATTTAAGCTCTGAGATGCAATCATGGGCATCCTATACTCAAAACAATGCTCATAGCAATTGTTGAACCAATAATTGTCAAGCAATTTCAACCTTAAATTATAATGGCAACTGTCTGTATAAAAATTAACAAACAATCCAACAATTCTCTTGTACTTGTTGTATACAAGCCTTTCAAACTTGGTGATAAAATTGAGATAGAGGCATTGGAATAGCCTGTCACTGGCAAGCACCCATTGCATTTCAGTTACAGCCTACAAGTGGAAAAAGAGAATAAATATTGATCTACACTGACCTTCCGCAAATGCCTGCACAGACATGCATGTCCTAGAATGGCAATGACCTAGCGCTGAGTGTTATGTATTGATTTTTGTATAACAGGCTGGGACAGATATAAGCCTGACTCTAAATAAGAGTGGATTACAACAAACAAGCTGGATGCAACAAATATCAGATTTTTTATACAAAATATAAGCCCTTTTTTGTTCAATATACCAGAAATTGAATAATAAGAATTAAACCAAACGGGCCTGTAGTATGAAAAGCACTGTAACAACACACCCTTACTCTTCAACAACTCTCTCAATACTGGCTGATATGCAATGCAAAATCTCTTTATATACCCTAAGCACGGACCGCATTGAAAGCATCTGAAACAATAAGCCAATCAGAATATAACACATCATCACTTTATGTCATAAGCAACCAATCAGAAAACAACACATGTCTAATAATTTGTTACAAAACATGATGTAATATAAATAAACCAGAAATAGGCCACAAGTGGACCGGAAGTAGGCAAACCGGAAGTAGGCAGACCGGAAGTGGACCGGTAGTGGGCAACCCGGAAGTAGGCAAACCGGAAGTGGACCGGAAGTGGGCAAACCGGAAGTAGGCAAACCGGAAGTGGACCGGAAGTAAATATGTGTGTGTGTGTGTGTATATGTGTAAGTGTGTGTGGGTATGGGTGGGTGTGGGTGTGTGTATGTTAATACGTTTGGCGTAGTTTTAGGTGTGGGCAAAAAAAAAATATCAAGAGGGGCATATTTTTGACAGGTTTATGGACAACAATCTCACAGAAGTGCCTTTTATAAGTGTAGGCAAATCAATCTGAGGGGGGTCATACTTTCACGGGAAATTCCCGAGGGCATTTTTACAAAAATCTTGGATTAGACGGGGTTCCACACTTGAGCATAAAGCTCATATGGGCATGTTGAGCAAGTTTTAAGTGTAGGCAAATCTGCCTGAGGGGGGTTCATACTTTATCGCGCTGGTTATATAGCCAATTACACTACTGCAACACACTGCCTCCTGACTGTCTGGGTGCTCCAGCCTGTTTGCTGGACGTATAGAGTTTATGACGTTAGACCCGTGACCTCAGTCAATCCCTGTGTAGTGTTGTTGAGGTGAGTTTCCATTCAGACGTCAAAGCGGACATTTCATTCGCACCAACCCAATAGTTAGTACAACAATTCCATAGCAACCAGTAAACAATTTCGGCGAAAATCAGGAAATAGTATCCTTCAACAAGAAGCAAGAAATTAGTAGACATACATTCATACAAGGAAACCACATAACAAACACATTAGCTCCGATCGATTCGGATTAAATTTTCTGCAAGAGCTACTACCATACGCTAAAACAGAATTATTGGAAAGTTGGCAGAAACAATGGACAATTACAGGGAAGACCTTATGAGGAAATTACTACTCAATTCAAACACATATACTACTAAGAACTTTGGTATCAAGACATTTTAAAGAAATTTTAAATTTTTATCAACTATTAAAAAATTCTTTAACAACCCTTCTTAGGTGTCGGCTAAATTACACCGTCGCTCCGAAAGATTAATACACTAGAAAGATTGTGACATTCCAATGCTGCCAGTGTGGTGCAACTGAAGGTGGTGCAACTGGACAATTTGAATGTCAAGTCCACATACTTACACGTGATTGTTTTTTAAGAGATCTAAAAGAAGCAGAGTATTATGGACCATACCCCTTGTCAATACTTTTGAAGAATTCAACTAAGAAGAAAAATATGTAACTGTTGCATTGCATAATAGCTGAAATCAAATAAATAAAGTTTCATATCCTCTACTGGGGATGGTGCCGAGATCGATAACGAGACAGACCTCCTTATAATCGAGATGATACCGGCCTCTCGTTTCAGACTTGACTGCGATATTGAAAAAATTACATCGACCAAATTGACTTCACTGTGCGACTTCATTATACATACCAAGCAGATATTTATTGATAACTCGTATAATTGCTCCACAGTAATTGCAAAATTCGGGTTCGATACATGTTGTAGGCACGTAGTGGTTTGGATCCCACTTTAAATTGTAAGTCCAGTCCCGATTAGCCTTTCTGTGCATAAAGTGGATTGGAAAACAAACTCAACAACAATTTAATTAGTGGGAATTGTTAGTCTGCACTGATTGATTGCATATACAATGAGGATAAAATTCCGTGTTTCGAGATAGAAGGAGGCAGGCCAAGTCTTGTTTCGGCCAGTGGCGTATCACTGAGTACAAGATCTGGGCCATCTCACTATGTCCCGTGGTCCTAGGCTATGAATAGAAATCATGTTGCCAACTCATAAGAAATCAGGTTGCCAACTCATAGGAAATCAGGTTGCCAACTCATAGGAAATCAGGTTGCCAACTCATAGGAAATCAGGTTGCCAACTCATAATATATCAGGTTGCCAACTCATAATATATCAGGTTGCCAACTCATAATATATCAGGTTGCCAACTCCAGAATCAGCATCATCATCTCACTGATATGAATAATTTTATTTACAATTTCTGATCGATTTTTCTCCTGAATTTTATTCTCTAGACTTCAGGCTTTGCAGATAGCATAGATAGGCTAGAATATACGCTCCTGCTCGAGTCATTACCATCCCAAACCTTCAACAATAGGGAACCAAATGGGCAGGAATCAAGATCCACACCATCTAACAAAATGAGAGCAACTGAGGGGACAATCACAAAATATTGAACAAAAAATACGAAGGGAAAAGTTATGTAATCTGGAATTGTAAGATATTGAAATGTATCATAAACTCTAAAGTAACCAACTGTAGCAGCTAAAGTTGAAGTCCTGATTCGAACGCCACTTTACTTCAAAGAAAGTTCCGCAAGATCAGTTCCCTGTGTTACAGGAGCAGTATATCATCCCCTCAAACCTTTTCCACCGATAGCGTCCGTTTTAGGAACTGACAGTACTTGTCAAGTCCACGTGGAGTAAAAGAGACGTTGCCAATTCAATTTCTTGAGAGATTTCTTAACTTGAGGTTGCGTTATCTTTGCTAGGTTGTGATACTGTGTTGTGCTATTCTTTTTTATACAGTATGGAGACCTTGGGAGTATAACGCGCAGTAAATGAGTGGATGTCTAAACAATGCAGGTACAGTGACAACAGCACTTCTCAGAAAAACAGGCGCTGACTCGAAACCAGATACGCGTCAGGTCGGCGTTCGAATCAGGACTTGAACTTTACAAAGGAGTTAGAACAGTTCGACTCTTTCCATAACCAAGCATCACAGAGCTCACAAATTCCTCCTCTGTTCTTCGTTTCGCTCCGCCTCTATACGGTGACCTACAATCCAAGCACTAGGCCAGTTGTACCGCCCTGTCGAGTGCCGTCGCAACCAGGGAGAGTGACAGCTGTCGGCGACCATTAATCAAGACAAATCGATACGGCAGAGCGACCGATGAGGTACTAATTCCCGGTCCATTTCAATATTATTCAACGACTGCTATCCGGTAACAGCGAACCGCCTGGAGCGTCCCCATTAATGACAATCATTTCGAGTATCCGCACTCACGTTACCTTGGCGCATGTAGGGACAATCAATCCGGGAATTTGTATGCAAATGTGTCGACGTGGATCTGTGTAATTCTGTAGTAAGGTGTGAGATAATTGTCACCTGGATTTGTATCTTCGGGACAGTGACGTCACACGGTCCAAACTCTTAATTCTGGGGAACAGTGGCGGCGATTTGGTTCGAAAACGGGGGGGGGGGGAGGCAAGGTGCCAAAACTACGAAATCAAGGCAGTTTACTTTCCCTTGTTACATAAGGTTATCATAGTTGGAGGGGGACAACTGCCCCACACGCCCCGCTAATCGCCGCCACTGCTAGGGAAAGTTCATACGAGAAGCAGACCCAGCGAGACAATCATTTCTCTCTCTCTTTTGTGACTGATTTAGTTTTATAAAATTGTTGTTTAACTCTATTTTATGCACAGATATGTTAATCGGGACTGAATATTCAGTTTAAAGTGGAATCCGAATCACTGTACAATGTGCCTCCACCGTGTATCGAACCCTACGACATCTGGACGCCATCTGGACTAATTTCGAATTGTAAGAATAAAGTATTATCAATTCTCACATGTAAAAAAGGAAGACGTCTAATAGTATGGTGTTTTGTTGCTTAGCATCGAGCTGTTAAAAAAAAAAAAACATATGAATATAGATAACAAGAACGTTTTGGTGTGTAGTTTGAATCACTATAAATCGAACTTAAGTTAATGTATTTCTTTAGTGAAAAATAATATATATATCCATTAAAGAACGGTAATGTGGTATAGAGCTATGTCCATTACTGTTATTTGTTAAAATGCAGCAGGTTGCGAAATCACTGTCGATTGGTGAGGGGGAAGGAGCAGACAGACAGACAGACAGACAGACAGACAGACAGACAGACAGACAGACACACACACACACACACACACACACACACACACACACACACATATATATATATATATATATATATATAATATATATGTCATTGAACATGTCCCTATTATAAAATATTCATTCAAAATTCGATTGTACATTGAAGATTTTAATATACTACCAATGCTATGAACAATGATTTGCGTGACATGGGGAGGGGCAAAAATTAAGAAACATTAAGAAGATAATAGTTTCCTACATAAAATTCACATCTAAATGCTATTATATGTTTTATTAATATATTTACATACTTTGTGGTAGCTGACGAAAGGCGATGAGAAATGGAGAAGAAATAACAAGTCGGACTAATTTCTGTGTTGCAGGGATTGTTGGGTGCAGTGTCCTTAGAGCTGAGGCTCTTTGTTGTTCGTTTTTTGTGTGTGTTTTCGACATTATTACAGAAAGTATGTTCGACTCCAAAACTTGCTGTTTATGTTTGTTGTTAGAAGAAAAAATCCCCCCCGGAAATGTTTGGTGGGGGGAACTTTCAGGACAAGGTCGTTGGTGGGGAGAATTCCTTCCTGTCCACCCCAGGATTTCGCACCCTGAATTGCAGTGAAGTGGAGGTATGAATAACCGAGAATAATATAAAACGCCGAAGCCTCTACGGCACTAGCACTTTGTGGCACTACAAGTACTTGCATATCCGAGGCCTCGTCCACAATCAACCTCCAATCCCCTCTACTAACAATCTTCCTTATAGAGCCACTAATCTTTATCTTCGTCTCCTTTCTCTTTCTGTTTTCCTTTTCCGTCTTTTTTCTATCTCTCTTTTTCCTTACCTTCCTCGATCTACTTTTTCTTTCTTTCTTTCTTATCTTTCCTTACTGTATCTCATTCTCTCTCTCTCTCTCTGTGACTAGCCCTTAAACCAGCGCCGGCGTTAGTCAATTTACCGCCCTGGTCAGTGGCGGCAGATGCCGCTCTCTTTCGACCCCTCCTCCCCGTCATTACGCAGCAACGGGAAATTGAAAATCAATATATTCCTAAGTAAAACACAAAACTATAAAATATGTAATGAGACTTGTTACGCCATTTCGATATTATTAAACACAAAAGGATATCTCACTCGACCACAGTTAAACTTTAAAAAATTCGACATTAATTTTATATTATTATTATATTTTATGAAAACTCTCTCTCTCTCTCTCTTAAACTTATCTTAAATGTAACAAGTATTAGGAAAGAAATGAAGGCTTGACTTCGTATGTTTACCGTTGTAGGTCTGTGATATATGATTGGATTTTTAAAAGAATTACATGTAATATTCCCAGATCTCCGCGTTGGTGATCTGAGGTCTGAATTCTTTCTTGCGTTGTCCCCGCATAAAGCGGCTCTGGTGTTCACCCAGCCTCAAATTAATGGGAACTGGGGGGCAACCCTCAGAGGCAAAGGCGGCCGGAGAGTGGTGCTGATCACATCACCTCCAAAATGGCCGAGATCGAGAATGTGTGGCTCTACCCCCACATCCTCTAAATGTGCCTTCATGACATGGTGCTATACGCACAGGGAACTTTACCGTTGCATGTAATATTATTTTTCGTATAATGCTATCTTGCATAAAACGGAAACAAGCGTGTTTCAGACATGATTGACCGAAGATAGTATTTTTATTAGCCTTAATTTTAAAAAAAAACTTTGCTCGCCACTTGTCATGGTTACCGACAAAGTTAATACATTCGAAATTCTACACTCACATTAGGTGCAAAATTATGACCCTTTATCAGTTTAAGGTCTCCTTTGGTGTAATTGTTTTATTATAGTCGAAAACACTTTTAGTTCATAATTCACGAGCTTCATGTATTAACATTACGGGATTTTTCTACACTTTTCAAACAAAAGATGCTTACCATATCATAAAATAAATTGAAAATTCACTATGATATTTAAGCTGCTCAATTTTTCTCTTAGAGCTAAAGTAATCGTCTAGGACCTGTTAATAAAAATCAACTTTGTACCGTTTTTGTGGATCTTCAACAGTTTCACCACACTGAAACTGCTTCTTCTTTCGATTTCGGCCCTGAGCAGTGTTGCCTATCTTTGGATCATCTATATCTAAATTCGATGCCAATTCTTTCTCGTCAACCGGGACTCACAGGTCGCCGCCCCCCGACGCCTCCACGAGTGGAGGTAGGGAGGCCCTGCCAGGCTGCCAAGTGGCGTCTAAGAAACTTCGAAATTTTTCATCACTCCTGCTTTTTTCAAAGCTCTGATATGTTTGCAAGAAATCATCCAACAGCATCTAACACATCGTAGATTAATGTTTTGAAGACATTTGCATTACGTGGAGTAAAAAGTCATACCAGATAACTAGTGAGCAAAGAAATGTAAAAAAAGCCAGTTTTATTGTCGCCACTTATTTGAAGGAGCGCATCATAGACCTCTGAGTTAAGGCTCCTTCATACCGCAACGAAAACGCGCAGTGCAGACGTTCCGTTTTAAACAGATTTTTCAGTTACGAGCAAAGATAGGACCTCGGGGTTTGTTTTCTATCCTTCAGAAAATATGGCTGCGTAATTCCTACAAAGCCGAAATTTTAAAAAAAGACCCTGCTTAATAAGTAAAGGGCAAAAAAATGGGGAAAACCGTAATTTTCACATCCAATTATCTCGTTAACCACACAAGCTTATGGAAAACTGTTTTGTTGGGGTCATGCAATGTTCATTGTACTTGACATTAACATCATCACTGTAGAAGTCAGTTTTCCTATTTTGAGACTGTTTGAGGAAAACGAAACCCTTGCAATACGTAAAAGTGTCGCTGCACTGTGGCGACACCTGGTGCAGATAGTTAGAAGCGTTCTAAACCCCACCCACAGTAGAACGCGGAGGGATACAACAAAATAGCTCGTGAAGATAAAACACGATCGCAAGAGACAGGGAAGTGTGCATGCGTCAACTGGACGTGTTCAATTGCAAAATATGGGTGACGGCAGCAAGTGTGTTTGGTGTAAGATGTGGGCTCCGAGAAAATCGTCTGCTGGAGAAACAACAATGAAGTATCAAGCGCTACAAAATCGCCGACAAAATAACTACACAGACGTTCACGTATTGTGGAAGGGTTCAGAATGAAATATAAATAATACCTATCCGTTTACTACATCATCAAATGAGGAAGTATTTATCGCTTTCCATTAGACGTTTACATTGTACGTACGTAAACCAGTAACGTTATTTTGAGTAATTCAATTAAATCGGTCTCCTTGACAAATATTACGCTATAATACGTAGAACAAGTTTGCTGGGGGTCCGGACCCCCCGAAAGGATTATGAAGTACTAAAATTAAATAATGTAAATATACTCCTTTAGCAATTTTTGCATATTCGATGGATAATTTCCTCTGAACGCGTATTGGAAGGGAAGGATTATAGCTAAAAATTTAATACTGCTTTGAAGTATAGCACCCGAAATACTTATCAAGTACTACTATTTTTACTCTGAATATATTGGAAGGCAATGATTAGGATTGACATCATACGGCTTTGAAAGACAAAGTATTTATTTAGGGCGTCTGGACCCCCTCCCCCAAACGAAAAGATTACCAAGTAATAAAATAATAACAATACTCGTTTAGCATTAGTGAATTTATTGGAAGGCAAGGGTTATATTGGGATCGTACGGTTTGAATGATATTAGAAAGAAGGTTTATGCATACTACAACTCATAACAATATGTATACAATAATAATCAGAAACTTCACTGTATCTAACATTTATTTCGTTACGCAATAGTATTCAATTCTTCTTCTATTTGACATTAATTTAATTGCCAGGCACTTGTTCTTATGTAAATGTTTCTACTTTTAACTACAGGTAAGCTACAGAATGAATATACACTGTTTGCCTCTTTACCTAGTCACGTAATAATAATATATTAATTTATATATTGAAATTAGTATTACTTTAATTCAATTAAAATATTATCATTATTATTATTACTATTATAAACATTTCGTTCATATCCACCCCGAAACATTTCTGGATACGCCACTGATTCTGCAGAATTTTCTTTGTTCCACTTCGAAATGGTTTATTACGAGGTGTAAGAGCTATCACGAACACAACACTGCGAGCGAAAATAAAACTCAGTGACGTGCACTGAGGAGTAGCTAGTCTAACAGAGATAGATTAATCAATCTCACATTTCAAATCACAATATTTATTGTCTTGTTAAAGCCACAGTTCATATGCAACACTTTCTTTTTCAACCGCTTCTCGCCCCTCGGTGTGATCCGCGGACAAAACTAGCCTAGCTCGCTCTTCTTCCGCCTTAGCAGTTCCAGGTACAAACGGGTTTCCGAAGGAAAAGGGAAGATTTCTGCCTATACCTCCCTTGCCCCCTCGCCCCGCTGCAATGGTTGAAAGCCCGTGCTTTCAGGTTCCTCAGTCTATCTCCTATAGGACAGATAGGGGATTGGTTTCCATTCGATTCCTTTGTAAATTGTCTAAGAACTCAAGGGAAAATTTTCTGCAGTACTTATGTTCTCTGTATTTACACAACCTTTTACACGTTGTACAATATGTATGTACATAATATGGGATGTAGTTTTATTATTTATGAAATGGGAACGTGTTATGTGCAGACAATAATGTTATGCTTTCTTTATTATTTTATTTTATTTCAATATGAAATATATAATGATTAAATTACAAATATTTGCTCAGGCTCTCTCTCGCTTTCGTTTTAGTAGTGTTTTTTTTTTAAAAAAATATACTAATCTCTTGGCCTCCATCGGATATACTTATTTGGGCAAGAGAACGCACATTCATATTGTTGTTGGTTTGGTTTATTTTACTTCGCTTTTCTGACACATTTGGTTATCGCAAAAATGAGAATGATGTGATGAAATTAATAAAGGGAACACAAACAATCCAGGCCGGGATTCGAACCCGTGATGAGCGTGCATTCTTGTTCCTGTGTTGTACTCTGCAGTGAATAATTATCTTGAAAATCAATGACTTATGTGTGTGTGATTCCATTTTTGTAACAATTTTGTAGCCATTGGAATTGTTAACATTTGTCAATAAAAATAAAATAAAGAAAAAATAAAAATAACATCTAATCAAAAACTGCATAATTGAGTCTGGCCCACTCGGTATATATACATAAGAAACTGTTACTTAAGCAAGAAAAATAAATGCACCTCGAGAAAAACCAGTTTACTCCGTTCCCTGCCGTGTAGATGGCAATATCTGTTCTCATCATCCCATTCATTACTCTTCACCACGAAATAAACTTTATCTGCAGAAAATAATACAGAAAGACTACTAATTCAGTAACGCACAACTTTGCTCTTCCAGTGTGAGCGTTGTTCGTTTTAAAAGCAAAGTTGTAAAACTACAATTTTACCACACGTGTAGTTAATTGTACATGATCAGAATGATGTGTGTATATCTTATGGAACACTGTCCATTCAATGAACCTGTTGTGATCAATGACTGGGCAAACTGAAGAAATGTTTAATTCGTGCTCTGTTTTAAACTAATTAGTGTCACATCCAGCGAAAATATAAACAGTTCATATTACTAGATTACTATTGTTAATAAATGTTATAATAAAAACAATGTATTGCCGGCCCTCGTGGCGGAGCGGTTAGCACATCGCGCTACGACGCCAGGGGTCCCGGGTTGGAATCCTGGCCTGGCATGGTTGTATGTGAGTGTTTCATCAATTTCATCATATCATCACTCATCACCATCTTCGCAAATTAGCCAAAAGTGGCACAAGAAGCGAAGTAAAATAAAGTAAATCAATCAATCATTCAAAAAACAATGTATTGTTATTATTACTATAAATACTAAAATCTAAACAAACTTGAAACACCTCGGGACAAAATTCTGCGTAAGCCAATTATAGATACAAAAATCGTAATTTCTATTTAGGAACTGTAGGTACAATATAGGAACAGTTTTCGGTTTTCCATTCATTGCTCTTTATGGAAGATTAAAAAAAAAAAAGAGATGATAATATAGCCAAGATTCAAGACATGAAAGCGCGTGATTACTATCTTCCATTTCATAAATATTTGAGAATCTTTTGTCATCAAATTACAGTTTTACTATTCATGAAAAATTCGTTACGTGTTAAAAGAACGATAATTCATGTTTGTTTTCTTCGCTCGCCTGCGCGCCAGGTGGTCAACTGCTTCACAACAAACAAATTTTCTTCCTTCCTCCCTTGCGAGCGATTGTGTTTCTTTCCCCTCAAGTATCCCACCCCACCCCAACTGCTCTCCCGTCAGCCGTGAACAGTAAACAGAGAATGCCTACCTTCAACGATCTCAAATGAAGATCTGTTTCCACGTGTACGTAATCATTTATACCTTTTAAAAATCATTTCGCTGTTTCATTAACATAACTTGTGTAGGATCGTTAGGGACTATTTACTGTGTCGGAGCTCTACGAGGCAGTAGAAGCTGAGACCCAAGAAAACTGTGAAGACTGCCAATCTCGTGACGTACTGTGTTACGTCAGAGATACGTACAGAGTAAGCCACACAAAAACCAACCCATATGACCCTCCTTTTTTTCCTTCTTCCTCAGATTCGACTTTCGTCAAATGTATGAAGGAGCCTTAGGGTATAAAATCTGCTTTCCCACCTTGTGGCACTCAGTGGTTTTAAAGTGAGACTGCTGATATGTTTCTTCGAAACGGTGGGTTGGCATATATTAACTTCCAAGTTATATAATATAATATTATAACTTCCAACTTTTCAATAGGCTTATTTTTATCTTCTCTTCAAATTTTGCCTCCCTGAAAATTTGCCGCTCTGGGCGGTGGCATAGTTCGACCCCCCTTCCCGCCGGCCCTGCCTTGAACCAATTCTTGCCTTTCGGTTATCTTTCTTTCCTTTCTCTTTCTTTGTTTTTCTTTCTCTTTTCCGTCTCTTTTCTTTCTCTCTTTTTCCCTATCTTTCTCGCTCAACTTTTTTCTCTATTCTTTCCTTATCTTTCCGAACTTTATCCCTTTCTCTCTCCTGTTTTTCTTTCTCTTTTCTATCTCTCTCTTTTGCATGTCTTCTTCGCTATACTTTTTTCTATATTTCTTCCTTATCTCTTCTTGCTATCTCTCTCTCCCTCATTCTATCTCACTCTGTCTCTGGCACCAGCCCTTGAACCAATTCTCTCCTTTGGGTTCACATATTTTTTATTTCATTAACACAACACTCACTTCATTCTCATCTTAACTCAATGGCTAGAGATGACCAAGCCATCACTATCAGTCTTGCACCGAGAAACAAGCTAAGTTGAAACTTTATTTGCAAATTAGCAAATGTGGCATGCATTCTGGCTTCCCCTGCAAACTTCAGGATGTATTGTAATTGCAGATTCGTGCCTAGAGGACTCGTCTCTGTTTGCTCTCAGCAACCAATCTGACGAAGGTCACCCCACGAGCAAGACGGCTCCAACCGCCGACGTCCTTCCGGTCAGCCTTTCGTGAGAGTTCTGCAGTTGGCACAAAAAGAAGAAGAAAAAGTTCTGAGAATTGGTTCCTGCGAGTTCCGGAATCGATTGCTACATAGAGAAAGTTACGCCGTCGACTCGATGTCCTCTAGCATTTGTTAGGAGGAAATTTAAATACTAATTCATAACGCCAAGAAATCCTCCTGATACTGCTCCACCAATAAGATACACGCACTGAAAATCATAATAACTATGTTGCTGCACTGTTCAGCAATTGCAGCAAAAGCGCCAACAAGCAACCTCGACGGCTGCGTGCATTGTGATGCATTAATGTATCAACGTATCACTTTATGCGTAATACAGGGTGTACATAAAGTCCGGTAACACAAAAGATTATCGTAAAGAAACTATTAGCATTACTAAGTGATACAGTACATTAGTTGAATAAGTAAAGTTGTAGGGTTTTATTTTGTATTGCAGGTGTTCACTGCAGTTCCATTTCTCGCCGCTAGATGGTGGTAAATTCAAGATGGCGCCCTCTGGACTTCAAAAGGCTCTTTGTGTACTACATGTTGATAAAAGAAGGAATGCTACAAATGTAAAACATAAATTTAGAAGCAAATACGGGAAAGAACCACCGACCAGGAAGGTAATCTAATGTCACCTCATCACTGAAAATTAAACTCACGAAGTCGTCTTCTCTCCGAGCAATTCACAGCCAAATTGGTACTGCCTTTCTATGTCTTGGGGATATAACTTTTGCACTAACTGCAGTCGGTACAGTTTTATGCAAAATTTGTTTTACGCAAAACAATCCACACAGTCATTGGTTGCATACTCAGCTCATATGAAGCTCTGCATGTAGATTTCCTCCTTGTGAACGCTTCCCAATGTCACCTGGCCGACAACTTCTTTCCTTCGCACACAAGCACCCGGTTGTAACAAATTTCCGATACTAATCGTAGATTGCCTTTCTGCATTGTGCTTTTCTCGTATTTGCTCCTAAATTTCCGTTGGACATCTGTGGCGCTCTTTTGTTTTATTAAAATATAGCACACAAAAAGCCTTTTAAGGTCCAGAAAACGCCATCTTGACTTTCTCACCATCTAGCGGCGAGATATGGAACTACAGGGAACATCTGCAATACAAAATAAAACCCTACGACTTTACTTGTTCAACTAATGTACTGTGTCACTTAGCAATGCTTATAGTTTGCTTACAATAATCTTTTGAAAGTGTTACCGGACTTTATGTACACCCTGTACAATGTCCTGTTCCAGAATTTTATCATTTGACCTTACCTGGGCCTGCAATCTACTCCGTAGAACAGATTGTGGAACCTGGGGTTAGTCTCGGACTGGGTGTAGCCTCCACTTGGAGTCCAATCTAGATTGGACTTAATGTGGCACCTTTGAGGAGACCTCCACTCATACAGGAAGCACTAATATGCTATCTACATACAAGACACGACATTTATTTAAACCTGTTGTCAATTTTAACAGAGATTTTTACCAGGCGGCGAAGCTAGAAAGGAGGTGGAGAAACTAGAAGAAAAAAGAGAAGGGATGCTCCAGAGGGTAAAACCAAGCAAGCTTGTAAAACCTCGGCTGCGTCTGGTATGCAAAGCTTCATCTAGATTCCGCTGCGCGAAGAACAAACACGTTGAAGGGAATTCCTAACCTTACAGAGGCGGCAATCGGCAAGTTGAATCAGCATTGATATACAGCAACAACAAGGAAAATAACTTTCGGCGAGAAGTCTCCGCACAAACTTTCCTTTCTTCCGTTCAACTCGGGCCATAAGGAAGCATGCTCCACTCTGCCCCTCCCCTCCACGCGGGAGTGCTGTGCACAGGAGTCGCGGGTCTGCACGGGCAATTTTGCTTATGGTTCCACTATAGGTTTCAGAGGTGAGTTTACTGTATATCCTTTAATGCTAGTGTTGGTAGGACCTACTCATGTATACATTGGCATCCCTCCTAAGGTAATTTGTCTAGGTTGATCTGAATGGATGTTAACCTGAAGGAGGGACATTCAATGGGGAAACCGAGCCGAGGACTGAAGGCTCTTATACAGTGCGTCCATTTCGATCTGCAGCCGAGAGATCGGGAGAAACGTGGCGGGCGGCGCTGACGGAGATGCCGACATTTGAGGCCTGTAATGCCCGCTTATTTTTGTGGACATCTTGCAAAACGAGCACTAACCTGTGTTATAACACGCGAAAGTTCTTCTGTAATTCTTCCAAGTTCCACCCTTATATACACAAATAAATACGCTTTAGAAATTATATTAAGAGCCACAGATAATGAAACATTTTAATCATAGTTTTGACCAGTAACGTCCTGCTTAAGTTTATATCCTTGAAAGAGTTTTGTGTCGATGGGGATCGTTTGGAGGTTTCGAATGTGCAACACTGTATCAAGATTACGCTGCAGACGAACCGTTAAAAGCTAATGGTGTTCGTGAGCTTCCTTGCAATCCGAAATCTCCTAGCTCAAGTTTTTTGTTCCTTCGCGACTACAGAGCTGTGAATATAGTGGCAGGCAGATGTAAACCAAGAGCGTGTTAATTTCGTACTGTGCGTAAGAGTGTTATTCTTGGTTACTTGCCGTTACTTGTTTGTGCTATTGCAGTGTGTATGTGTGTTGTGTCAGTCAGACGATTGGAATGCCAGCCGCAAGGTTCACGTTAGAACAAAGAATTTTTATGTATGACACTTACGTGAAAACAGACTCGTGTCGAGACGTGTGTAGGCAATTTGTACAGAAATTCCCAGGCGTTTCACCTCCACATAGAGATACGGTTAGACGTCTTGTCCTTAAATTACGAGAAACTGGATCGTTAAATTTTAAAACACCTAAGCAAAAACGACGGATTCTAACCGAAGCAAAACTCGATGAAATTGGTGCAGCGTTAGAACGTTCTCCAAACAAACCTCTACGCCGTGTTTCACAGGAGATGGGCGTGTCAAAATCATCAGCACATACAGCCACTAAGCTACTAAAATTAAAACCGTACAGAGTTTCTATAGTGCAAGAATTACTGCCCCCTGACAACGTAAGTAGAGTAAATTTCTGTAATTGGGTTTTGCAGAATATTGTATATGGTATTGTTGATCCACAGTTAATAATAATAGAGTCTACCGAAATAACCCTCATAGCATCGACGAACTAAAAGACAATATAAGGGCAGAACTAGGAAGAATTACGGAAGAAGAACTTTTGCGTGTGAATCAAAATTTCATCAAACGATGCCAGGAATGTGTGAATGTAGGTGGACATCACTTTGAACAACTCTTATAACACAGGTTAGTGCTAGTTTTGCAATATTTATATAAATTTCTGCATATGTCCATAAAAATATGCGGGCATTACAGGCCGCAAATGTCGGCATCTCCGTCAGCGCCGCCCGCCACGTTTCTCCCGATCTCTCGGCTGCAGATCGAAATGGACGCACGGTACAAGCTCACCAGGACCGACAGCAGCGCAAGATACGAAACGTTCGCCAGACCATTCTGCTTTGGAACTCAAAAGCCATCCAAGCTTATGAACCTGCTTGCAACGCACTCACACGTTAAATATACATCTCATGCGATGCAATGAGATTACAATACGGGGGCAGACGGCAAGAGAAAGGGAACAGATGGAAAATTACAATTTTGCGGAGAACATGAGGGGTCCTTGCAAAGGGATGTCACGAGAGTTATCGCATGACGTCGTGGTAATCCTGCCCCCTCTTATTTCAAAGCACTGTTACCTGACTCCGGAGCAGTATATTATTCAGTCGCGTCCCTTCCTCTGCGCCGGCAGAGACAAGGAGCGCTAAGCGGGCTTTAAATATATTACGGCACGACTCAAAGGACAGAGAGTATGGTGCCGCAAAGAGGGCGAAGCTCTCCTCGAAA
This sequence comes from Lepisma saccharinum, assembly GCF_977018435.1. Classification (NCBI taxonomy): domain Eukaryota; kingdom Metazoa; phylum Arthropoda; class Insecta; order Zygentoma; family Lepismatidae; genus Lepisma; species Lepisma saccharinum. The sequence continues at coordinate 72,164 of NW_028143435.1, read as the reverse complement.
CCAATTTCAAGTTCCGCCGCACAATTTCCAACGCCAAATTACGCAATACAATGGCCTCGTCTCTCCGTGACAACAATGACGCACTCTGGCGGAGGACGGTCGACAATCTGTGCAACTTTTGAGGAGGCTCGTGTTTCGTTTGAGCGGTGAAAACGAACCTCCGTTCCCAGACTTCTCGATCTACTTTGTAGAGAGAATGTGGAGGGGATCTCGTTGAAAATGCAAATGCTTGCGTTCCAGGCTGAGATTTACATGAATTCCCGTCCCTTTTTGGCCCTTACGAGCAACGCGGGACTCTGATAACAGCACGAAGGACTCCCTTTCGGCACTTACTGAAACGTCGAGGTTGCAAGATTTCCAACTCCCAGAACGAATAAAGAGCCTGAATTGTGAATATCAGCAGAAATCTCAGAAAACATTTAATTTCTGAGGAGGTCTAAAAGATGTCTACTTGTTAACAGATGACGATCCAGTTGCTTCTCCAATGTAACCTTACAAATACAGGGTGTCCCAAAATAATGTTTACACTTTTTGATCGGTAATAGCTAACAGAGAAAATACACTCTGTCCCAATTATCTTTGGAGCAGGCGAACGAAAGCACGTATCTGCGCAAGTAGTGACGCGAGACTGCCCCACAGTGATGTGCGTCTACGTGTAAACAACGATAGTCTACATTCTAAACGTAAACTATTTTATACACGTAGATAACGTAATCTATGTAAACAACATAACGAAAGGTGAAAACTTAGTTAAGAGCGCTGTAGAAGAAAACAAAATTATACTGCGTATCAGTTGCTAATGTGTGAGAAAAACCTTTCATACTCTTCCTTTCAATTTTGAACAATTTCTCACTTAGGTAAAAAGCCTAACATAGGAAATAGTTTAGTGTTTTGTTGGAAAAGGATTACTTTTTCCTCACGACTGCCATCAGTTTTTTTTTGTTGTTTTTTTGTTTTTTGTATACGATTTATTATCTTTCGAAGTTGGTAGAAGAGAAGAGAGAAATTTTGTTGTAAATAAGATTCTTATCAGTTCGTTAGGAACAAATATAGATGAAAATGTCACTTTCCTTTCATGAAAGCCTTCAAAATTATTTCTAATGTACTTTAGATTGTCTACGTAGCCTATGTAAACTACAACCAATGTAATCTACGCGTAGATTACGTGTATACAACGCATGTATACGTAAACGTATAGTGTACGGTACATCACTGCTGCTCCGACAATGAACACGTGAGGGGAACGGGATTGCTTGGAGGGGGAAATGACTTCAGTGCCGATATGCACAGCATTGCCCCAGAGATAGGTGAATATTAAAGATTACTTGACTGAACTTTCTGCATTTTAAGTTAAAATGTCTACGTTGAGTGTGTGTGAGCGCATGTAGGCATTCTGTTGTTTTCAGTTCCGTCAAAGCCCGCCAGGCAGTAGGCATCAGTGTACACTAAATGACAGAAATAAGCAAGTTTTCTTTCGAGAAACGTAAGAAGTGTCGATTTAGTACCTTTAGATTTCTAGCTGTGGGGAACTGTAAAAACGATGCGTATCCCACAAAGCTGCGAACACTGATGACACGAGACTACCTGTGCTTCCCTTCGAGTGGAAACCACATCTGCTGTTTTTCGATCTTGTCAGTGTTGCAGACTGTGTATTGCTGTCAAAGGATGTCATTTTGAACATCTATAACTTTAAGGTGACACCAAAACAACTTCATACTTCCTGTTATCAGTGTTCCTGTTATTAACGTTCAAACATTATTTATAGACAATCTGTATTTCTCTTTCTGACCCTTCATAGCTTCGTTTCATGAAGGGTGCAGTGTAGTTCATAACACCGGCACGAAATTTGACTCAGGCTATTTTTATTTAAAAAAAACAAAAGAAAAGAATATCGACCATCCTCTATGGAGGGAATGAAATTCCTCAACCGATTATTTAGCACTGACAAATTCAAACACCGACCGAATGACTCCCTGACTGGGTAAAGTTCCCAAATTTTGTACAGAGTATGCACTACATGTGATAATATATTTCAATACTATTGAGAGAGAAGTCGGCTGTAACTTGTTAAGAGCGTTGGGGTGAAGTTTGGGTTAAATGCTTGACAAAATACTAATAATAAGTTTGAATTCAAACCTCATACCTGGGAGGTGTCTTAAGCAGTATCATAAACTGCAGTCTGAAAGCCAAAGTGAGAATAGCATAACGCACTTGCAAGACGCTGTAAAAGTAATATTACTTCACTGTAAAGGTCCATTGTTTTGCTATATTATTAACACTTAAATCCGAATTATTTTGCTTTGTAAGCCATGGATTGATTGATTGAATTGCTCTTTTAAGTCCACTTCATGCACAGAAAGGCTAATAGGGACTGGACCTACAGTTTAAAGTTGGATCCGAACCATTATGTGCTCCACCGGTTATCGAACTCGGGACCCCTTGATTACAAGGCGACCATGCTGGATTCAAATGCTATGCTTATAGCTAAGAGTGTTTAAAGCAATATGATAATAGGTATTATTATTTAGCGCAGCAAGGATTATTATTATTGTAAAAATATAAGTTATTGTATATTGTATCCAGTTAGCACATGATTGTATTCGATATTATATATGTATTTGAAGATGAGGATGAGTGAGGATTAAATGAAATAGATGAAGGAACTCTTCCGCTTCCATTGCCGTTCGGATTTTCTCTATGATCCTCTTCCGCCTCTGGAACCGTTGGTCTTCGCCCTCCGGGCCGGCTCTCTATATTTTAACCCCTAGAGAGAGGGTGGCCCAGTATTAAGCCCCCAGGCACTGGGCTCCCTGTTGGTCCACGGGTCCTTATTCTATATTCGGACCACCCCACCATATCTGGTGGGATCCCTCATCCGCCACCCGAGGGACGCAACTGGTAGAGGTGAGGGTCCCCAAGGTAAAGCAAATTCTAGAAGTAAAGGTGCAAGGTAGGAGAGGTAAAGGAAGACCAAGGATAATGTTTGAAGACAGAATGGAAAAGATTGGAAGAGAAAGGAATAAGACAATAAATATGATGAAGAGAATGATGAGAAACAGACAGTAATGGAGGAGATGGATGGAGGCAACCAACCCTACGCTATGATGGCAGAAGGGGACTAGAAGAAGTAAGTAAGATGAAGGAACAATAACAAAGAACATCCGTGCCCAGGCCGGGATTCAAACCCGGGAATTTCTTTGGCCGAGAAGTTAACGCGCTCACAATCGAGCCGGCAATCTGCTTTATTCGAATTCATGTTCGTTATTATACGTATATATTTTCTTATGGTGCAAGTTGTAATGTGCAGGTTCGAGATTACCGGTCACCGTAAAATTCTTATTCTGTAGGGTGAAAGAAGAACCGATAAGGGATGGGTGATATAAACGTTTACACAACATGAATGATTCCCAAGTTTTCAAAAATATTACTCAAAGACGGTTTTTTTGGTAATTAGCTTTCGTCGCCATCATTATATTATTCTAGGAAGAAATCACGAAATTATTTTACTTTATGCTTGTACTTCTTTACAAACATATCTGCAGAATATGACCAAGCCTAGCCTAAGCTAAACTAGCACAGCCATTGTTGAATGCTGACTATGATGCTGACGCCGTTATCAATCGGACGCACGACCTTATGAAAGCTGATCTGGAAACCAGACTGGGTACTACCGCCCGTGCAGACAAATCGGAACCAACCCTCCAACGAAGTTCTTATAACATCACCCCATCTAAACTCTCACCTCCACCCCAACACTACCTTTTAAAACCACTGAAACCATTAACTGTTCTGGATTCCAGAATGGTTCTACTAAACACTTATAACATTCCCAAATTAACAACAGTTAGATAACTAAAAATAGCCATAAACTACAAAAACTAACTCAACATTAAACTACACTATTAATAATTTAACTAATTACTAAATAAACTAAAAACCTTAAATAAATAAACATAACTTTGTAAAAGACCTCTTCCGGTCACCAGAACGGGTCAATACAATAGAGGAAAAGGTCTAAATATGGACCCCCCTTTTTATGTTGTCATTTTTGGAGGAAAAATTAATATATAAACACCCGCCTTTCAAATGCATATCTTTGAAATATATACTTAAATGTAATAGCATGCTAAAGTATAGAAGGTCTCCATTTTCTTTTTTAAAAAAAGCAATTTCCCAAAAATGGTAAAATGATGTATTTCAAAATTGTGGTCTAAATATGGGCTACTAGTGGCAATATCACAAAAAGCAATTAAAATTTAAAAAAACAGTAATTTATCGCTAAAACATTTTAAAATTCATATTTATGAATAATATGTTGTTTTGAATGGGAAAAATCGAAATTAATAAAAACATCCAAATATTTGTTGAAAATGTGATTTCAACATAAGACTTCATGTCATAGCCCATATTTAGACCATCACGCTATTTTTCTACTTCAATTTATTTTCGCTCTCTGTGGTACATATTTCACAAACAAATCATGGCATTATAAAAACCCACATTTGTTTTATTTACCGCTAATATCATAACCTATACAAAGCAGATGAGAATTCAGAAAACGCTGAGTTAAAACATACCTGCAAAGAGTTTTCGGAGGTCGCAATTCCATAACAGCGTTCAAGGCCGAAACTAACCACCACTTTCTCTTGCGAATTGGTGACGTAACCTTTGTCCTTGACAGATAACCGGTTCCAATAGCCTCTGGCAGACTGCAGCACCCGAGAGCGCTGAGAACTCCAAAACCCGTATTTAAACCTTCGCCCATATTAAGACCTTCTCCTCTAATATAAATTTGAAGTCACCTATGTATGAAGAGAATACGCTACATTTTAATTGTATTTTTCTCATTGCATATATGTATTACTATACTTGAAAATAAAGATTAAAAGAAAGAAAATAAAAGGCGGGGGAATCGTTAAATTCAGAGAAACTGACATCCTGGTTTATTTAAGGGTACGCGTATTAGGACATTAAGCGCATACTCTAGAATGTATGGGGGTGGAGGCGGGCTTACTTCGAGGGTTCCCCCTTCCTTGAAAAAAATGTTCAGCAGTGTTCTATATACTCAATATATCTGTTTATGGAAATACACACTAACGTTTCCGTTCCGTTGGAGTCAAGGTCCACCAAGGTTTATTTCCATGTGCTTTAATAGGTTAATACCCAATGACAATGCCTGCGACAGGGGTTTCACTCCTCATAATCCAGTCCAAATACAAGGAGGTCCTCTCTCTTATCTCTAGAGATAACACACACCACAATTATGCCGTGAAACAACTTCATTTTGGAAAACCGAAGTAGTAAACGCCAATGCCTTTAGAATGACCATAAATTACCATTTTTGTCGTTGAAAAACTCCTATAACAAAAACCAAAAATGATAATTACAAAATACTTCATTGTGCATCCCGCACCCCGTCTAGAACACAGCCGTGTAATATTAACCTTTAGAATTCCGACCCCCTCCGAAAAGAAATGCTGCATACGCCAGTGCCAAAGGCTGTAGTGGTTGAGAGCGAGAGTTTTGAGTTTTCAAGTCCACTATATTTACAGATTGGCTAATCCGGAAGGGATTGATTGATTTGTTTTACTTCGTTTTCTGTCATTTTTGGTTAATTGTCAAGATGAGGATGAATGTGATAGATGTAATGGATGAAGTTACGATCATGAACACAAATGGACAGCAGATAAGACGAGCCCCACAAAGGATCATACTGGTTGTGAGTCCAAACGTCAGAGCCTCGCATGTCTGCAGAGTGCAGTCCAGAATGTACTACGTGGATGCGAGGTTAACATTTGTGTGCTTAAGGAAACGTCTCCTCTTACACACCCAATCGAGACTGGAGAGAGACTTTGAGACAGAAGAGAAAAGGATGTAAAACGAGGTACAAGGATAGAAAGGAAGACACACAAAGAAAGGAAGAGAAGAAGCGAAAGAGTAGAGGAAAAAATGAAAGACGAAGGAAAAAAGAGAAATAAAGCAAAAGAGAGAGAAAGGGAAAAAAGAAAAAAATGACAAAGGAAGAAAGAAGAAAGTAAGGCAAAGAGACAGGGAAAGACAAAGGAAGTCGGAAAGAAAAAGAAGAAAAGGAAAGACAAAAAAGACAGGGAGAGAAACGAAGATAACGGGAGACAGGAAAGTCAAAGGGAAGTGAAAGATGGGGATACAGGGGAAGACAAAGGAATACAAAGGGAGACAGGGAAAGGCAAAGGAAGACAAGAAAAGTCAAAGGGAAATAGGGAAAGATAGGGAAACAAGATAAGACAAAGGACCACAAAGGGGGACAGCGAAACACAAAAGAAGACAAGGAAAGACAAATGAAGACATGGAAAGTCAAAGAGGACAGGAAAAGATAAAGGGTGATAGGGAAAGAAAAACAAAGGAAGAAAGGGAAAAAGAAAGGAAGGAAGAGAAAAAGGGAAAGGGAAATAAAAGGAGAGATACATGAGAGAAAAAAGACAAACAGAGAAACGGAACGGAGAGAAAACAGGAAGAGAAGGAGAGAGAAAAAAACGACATTTGAGTGGTGAAAACTTCAGAATTTCGATGTTCACCTAACAATAAGGGAGCTTTTTTAAAGTAAATTTCATCGCACTTCGCTCTCTAAAAATCCAAATAATAACGGCAATATGACTCGATGCAGGGCTCTCTCAAAAAAGCCCTCAAAAGGGAAGTTGCACCAAGGAGATTAGTTTCTTGGGAGTTTAGTATAGCCACACTTATTCATTACTTCTGGAGCTGCTCTATGGCCTATGACAAGATACACAATCGCACCTAGGTATCGTATCAACCTTACTATCGCCAACACAAGACAGCTTTGCGGAAGAAACCTTTACCACCACAGAACCTTGGACAGTGATTATTGGCTACTCTATCTGGGACATACGGTGTAAAACTAGCAGCCACGCGTTAATCTAAAGGTCACCACCACGTGATAAAAACTGCATTCCAAATATACATTCCAGACCATCTTTAGCCCCTCAAGATCTCATGGGTATAAAACCAAAGCTTCCCTTCTTTTCAAGCACATTCTCTCTTAGTACCACACTTTAGGTAAGTGTCAATATCTTTCTATATATGCACTATTCTGTACCTTCATGCGCAGGCGCTAAATTGCACAATATGATACGTCACATAACATCTGAAGGTTAATAAGAAAACTACTAGCGCCGCCAAAGGGCAGGCTGAACTGCCGTGTTACAAGAGTGCACAAAGCCTCGGAACATTAGTGAATAATTTAAATTACTGAAATTTCTAGTGTCATTTTACCTAGATTGCACTACAGGTACTAAGTTTAGTGAAAAATTACCTTATGTTTGTTGTACTTTATTTTGACGTATTGCAACAGTCCCTTCAATAAAAGGCATTTTGCAAATTGCTCTTTTATCTTTTGTACTATACGTAAAGAACGAAGAAAATTCTGCTATACAAACTTTATTGAATGTTGATGTTCTTTTGTCTTGTTATACTTACTATGGTGATTTTGAGTCGACATATGTCAATTTATTTAATATCAGAATAATTATTGCAACTAACTGCTCACATTGGAGTCAGATGCAGTATCAAAAAGCCATTTCGTCTACCAATGACCATTCACTATCGTTAATTGACTCTCCCATATGTACCCACCTTCCACCTGTGAGAATCTCTTCACACGCGAGGATGGTCAAAAGCTGTTAGATCCGAAATAAAATAATGAATGAATGAAGTCAACGATTGGTCGCGTGTGTAAGCAAGTCTAAGGGTTTGAAACACAAGAAATGGGTGAAAGCACCTCCATGCACCAAAAAGCGCCACTGCTGTCATCTGTTGGCGCAGCGCTTAAATACTTCATGTAAAAATTCAGTGACGAATTCAATTAAATAACAGTTCCTGTTGCGCTGTAACACTGGCGCTGCTTTCCAACAAGAGAGACATACTAATCCCTGTCTCTCCACTTTATTTACCAAGACACGAAGAGCATAAGCTCATTGGTCAGATTCGACTCTCTTTATACTACAGCAAAGCAGTCAAGGCCAATAACCAGTGTTACCACCTCCATACTTGGCAACCCTGACGAATATTTCTAAATTTGGTTATTATTGTTATTTTAAGTTGCTTTCCTCCATATATAGGTTATTCGCAGAGAATAGTGAGTCCTTGGAAACGTAATCATTCTGAGAATAGTATTAATTAATATACCCTAGTATTGTGTGATTGTGATCTCAAGTTTCAAGTTTCCGCTCCTCTTCACACCAGCTACTTCATTCACACAGCAGCCTATTGAGACCGCAATATTACAGTTTGCAAGCAAATGGTCGGTCAGTGTTTCCAAACCCAGTCTACAAGTATATAATCTACCTGTAGTTCTCGATTAGTCGACACTATTTCTAACTGACAATCCAGAAGTGTTGTCCACGGGACGAGACGGGACAGGCTTTTAAAAATTCGAGACGAGACGAGATTGACCATGTGTCATGATACAAACGAATATTTTCGAGACGAGACAGCATTTCCACGAGACTTCCTGAGACGAGACAGGCCAAAGTCTCGTCTCGTGGGCAACACTACTGAATCCAGGTAGTTTTATGCAGTATAAGAGTCGCTGCAGATTTCCACTTCTGTTGATCCAATCTAGAAAAACATTTCATTTTTCATTTTCAGACAAACCGAAATTTCCTGTACCAGAAATGGCCTACGTGAAAGTGATTGCATTGCTCCTCGTTGCTTGTCTTGCTTTGGTAAGTGCTCTCTTTCTTTCCCTTTCCTTCTCTTCATTTAATTCCCTCTCTTTTCGATCTTCTTTTTCTTTCTTTTCTTTTTCTCTTTGCTTATTCCGTTTTCATTTCGTTCTTTCTCTTTTTCAATTTCTCTCTCTCTCTCTCTTTCGCTCTTCTTCTTTCATTCTCTTTATTTCGCTCTTTTTCTTCTTTTCTCTTTCTTATTCCTTTTCCCATTTCGTTCTTCTTTTTCATTCTCTCTCTTTCTCTTCCGCTCTTCTTTCATTTTCTTACTTTTCGCTCTTCTTATTCTTTCTATATTTTTCTCTTTTCTTATTATTTTTCCCATTTCGTTCTTTCTTTTTCATTCTCTCTTTATCTTTCGTTATTTTCCTTTCATTCTCTCTCTTTCTCATTCGTTCTTTTCCTTTCATTCTCTCTTTCTCATTCGTTCCTTTCCTTTCGTTCTCTCTCTTTCTCATTCGTTCCTTTCCTTTCATTCTATCTCTTTCTCATTCGTTTTTTCCTTTCATTCTCTCTCTTTCTCATTCGTTCTTTTCCTTTCATTCTCTTTATTTTCGCTCTTCTTCTTCTTTCCTTCTTTTTCTCTTTTCTTATTCCTTTTCCCATTTCGTTATTTTTTTCTTTTTCATTCTCTCTCCCTCTTTCTTCTTCGTTCCTTCTCTTAATTTTCACTCTTTTTATCCTTCGTCCTTTTTCTCTTTGCTTATTCCTTTTTCCATTTCGTTCTTTCACATTTTTCATTTTTTCTCTCTCTCTCTCTCTCTCTCTGTCTCTCTCTCTGTATGATCTGAACATCGAACGTGTTTTATCGTTCAAATAATTTTGAAACACCCTGTATTATTATCAAAATTCCTATAGTAGGGTATTACAGATGAGCTCACATTAGTTCGTGGTGACTTAAGAGCCCGCTCTCGCCCAGCTGTTGGCAACGCCCCTGTTGAAATGAAAGGAAAGGAGAGACCCTCCTTACCTTTGTTTTCTTGAATACAGTGTAAAGATCAACGTTGCTGGTCTCAAGACTAGAAATCCGTGCAAGTCTCTCTCTCTCTTTGTTGGTTTACCCGGAGTCGTGTTTTTACCTGTCGATGAACCACAAATTCGCACATCGCGCTACGACGCAAGGGGTCGACTCCCGGCCTGGGCATGGATGTTTGTGAGTGTCCATTCGTCACTCATCCCCATCTTCGTAAATTAGCCAAAAGTGGCACAAAAAGCGAAGTAAAATAAAGCAAATGAATCAGTCAATGAACCACAAAGTATTTTTGTTTATTTTCTTGATCTGTTTTAGAGCCACGGTGATCCGGTTTGTTGGGCGTCTGAGATCGTTACGCGGGGTGGGTGATTTTAGCTGGGATGTTTTTTGCAGTAATATCTCTGCATGGGCTCAAGGGTTTACTCAGCCTCTAATACATGGGCATCTAGGGAGCCTGTGGGCAAAGGCGGGCAGAGCCTGGTGCTGATCACACCTTCTCCACAATTGCTTGAGATTGTGAATGTGTTGGGTCATACCTCCATATCGCTCCAGAAGCCTTCACGACATAACGCAATGTACATCACCAGCATTAAAACTTGGATACGTGGATCCTGAAATAATGGTTTCCCTTCAAGGTGGGTGTTGTGTGTGTTGCCTAATTCTACGGCGATAAGTGAAATTTAATAACAAATTTTGGCAAATTCAACCACCTCCGTAGAGTTAGGCAACACACATAACGCCTTGCATGAAAGTGGGTACTTCAGGATCTATACCGCGTTTGTTACAACCTGTCCCGGTTCCCGCGCTAGCCGGTCGCTGGCTTTTCTCCGTGCTGGGGAAAGTCAAAGCCAGGCAGCTAATTAAAATACGCAACGTCTCAACAGTGTCTACGTAAGCGCTTTTCTTCTGGCTTCCATTCGCTCCTGGCTGACCAGCAGACGATTTTTTCCTCGTTTCTCATTGGCACCGAACCTGTCGAGCGATCGCTAACGCGGGAAACGGGACAGGTTCTAACAAACGCGGTATAGGTGTCCCGTTATTATTTTCGGTGACAACCTTTACTGTTGATCTGTGGCCTCCCCGATGGCGTGATGATAAAGTCGAAGCCTTTTAATCAAGGAGTCCCGGGTTCAATACCCGGAAGAGGTACATAGTGGTTCCGATCCTACTTTAAACTGTACGTCCAGTCCCGATTAGCCTTTCTATGAATAAATTGGACTTAAAACTTTCGCAAGCAAACAGTTGACGTCTAGTGTTTTATTGTGTAAGAGAAATTAACGCATCGGGATTGATACTAGACATCGAAACACCACACGTCTTAAACGTTCTAACAATTCGTTTTCCACAAAGCTCCTTCCCTCCCCACAAAGAACTAACGTTCAAACTAACTGCTCTTAATTTTGCACTCAACGTAACACCTTAACATCCCAGACTAGTTATAGAATGGGGGATTGCAGTCTTGCTAATCTCAGATATCTTGTCTATTCCAGGCTCTAGGCGCACCTAGCGACTACTGCTGCGGTGGAAATCCTCAGGACAAATCAGGAGGATCGAGCGGCCCAAGCAATATTGCCTACGCAAATTCCGAAAACACCAATGTGAACAACGTAAAGAGCGGATAGAGGTGGCAACACTGCGCGGTTTCTTTTCTGACGACGACAATCATTCTATTGTGGACATTGTTTTCTAATTGCAGTGGAAACACTGTAAGTTTTCTTGATTTGCAGTATGCACTGTGTACAACCAAATTAGCGATCTAAATAAACTTCAATATGAAACAAAAAGAAAAACCTGTGGAAATTTTATCCCAAGGAATGGTAGGATTATTCCATTTATCTTTAAGAAAAGAAACTGTATTCTAATATGGGCATTTACATTGCAATCAAGCTTACCGAAAGGGTACGATACATAAACTATCCTTTATAAGTTCGGTATCACCAGGACACTAAACGCACGCCCCTGAAATCAGGCGGTTGACATAAGTTCGCGCCGTTGCGATGTCGGACCACAACTTCTGTGTTCGCAGGTTTCAGAGAATGAAAGATCTCGTTGTAGAGTTGGCCTTTGTAATCCATGTGATACAAACTGACAGTATTTGGTCGAAAGATCAGGGATGACACAAAAGTGCCCTGGAGGGAGGTCGGTGTGACGCTCGAACTAGGCAACGCAGCCCGGTTGACGTTGCCACACAGTGCGCAGGAACCAGCGACTTTTGTCCCGCTCTCGCTTTGCTTTTCCCATATGTGGCACCAGCTAAATTCTGCCCAGCCGCCTATTTTCATGGAAGTGCGTTTAGATAGTTTTCTTCAGGTTAAAGAGAGGAACAATGGGGAAGAGGGAAACGATAATTGATAAATAAAAGAGGCAGTGTAAATAATACAATAAAATAATAAAGCAGACATATAAAATATGAAAACAATTAGTTAAAGCATAGCCTGCTACGATCCTTCCAGCCTCGGCGCATTGCCGTCGCAAATACGATTTTGTGTGCCGTCTGAAACTCCACATTTCTCCGCTAGAGGCGCTCGACCCCGACTTGTGCTGAGCGACCTTTTCATGTTGAACTGTGTGCGTTTACGCTGGTAGTGAGTGGATGTTTAATAGCTATCTTGTGTATGTTCGAAGTAATGCTTACTATTGTTACAAAGTGACGAAGTCGAACCTCTTTTAATACAAGTTAAAACAAGAACAGACGTAAATATAAGCTATTTAGAAACAATATTTCAACTACCAAAGTTGTGGTGAAACGCTGCAGGAATGAATGAATAATGGTCCTGTTAATCTGAGATTTGTTCCAAAAGGAACTACGCATATTTATACCAAGCTTTGTCGCTGGAAGTTGGCTAGGCAACAATGGTCCGTGTTTTCAAGGCATGCCGAAGAAACCTTGAAATTGTTTTGCCGCTTATATTCTGCTATTATTGTGTATTGTGAAAGGCCTTGCTGTGAATTTCGTATACGTTAATTATTGAACCGCCATGGTTCAGTAGTTAGGACTTGAAACTACCACGTGGGGGACCCGGTTCCATTCCTTGTGCGGTCATCTTGGGTGTTCCATCGGTGATCCTGCATAAGAGGGCCTGGGTCTAACCCAGGTTCACATCAGTGGTTTCCTAATGGAAACACTGGGTGAGTGAAGCTTACCACCCACGGAGACGCGGAGAAACGCGGCAATACACGCGTTTGCGGCGTCTCAGTGGGCGACAACCTTTAAGATAATCTGCAGACTTCTGGCACGGAAATTCCCGCTTTGGTTCCGAACGCGTCATTGGAGCGCGCGTTACAACATTAGATTTCAATAAAATCAGACAACAGTAGTTCTGTTACCGTGTTTACCCTAGTCTCAGTGGGCATTAAGCTTAAATGTCGCCGGTGCGCGGTGCTGATTACATCACTTCCATTATGTCCGAGATCGAGACTGTGTGAAGCCCCAACTGAATACCCTATGGTATCCTTACGCGAGAGAAACTTTTCTTTCATTGGGAGGGCATAATTATTTTCCAGCAGGACAAATAACACTTTTTCTATTGAAGGGGACAAACAACGATATTGTGGCAATGCTTTGTTTTGAATTATTTGAAATGGGAATAGCATTTATTTTACTTTTCACGTAAAAAAACAACAACAAACCAAATGCTATTTTTCACATCTCGTTTTCCACGAGGAATGCCCTCCTTGTCCCCCGCTGGATTCGCCATGTCATAACCATTTAGTACATAGGTAAGTTATTTTCAATTATAACACCATTAAGCCTTGTTTCCATGATATGAAAAACTAAATATGATGACCAAGGCAGAAATTTAATTTATTATAAAACATAAACTAATTGTAACGTATCAACCTTCTAGCAAGGTCTTCTTCAGACTATGTACCAAGTACAAATGTAACCAGGTACACAACAGGACGATATATACACACACAAAAATAACTCCCCTCCAGTCTATTAGAAAGATGTTCTGGAACATTCTAGCAGGTGGCTTTTCTTTGTCAACTGTACTTTCACCTGAAAGGCTAAACATAAAACATAAACATATAAAAACCGGGCGTCATAAATCGATAAGCTAATCACGTCATAAAAGGGGTCACGTTGAAGCCCTGGAAAAGAGCTTCTTAAAAGCAAATCATGCCAGCGACCTTCAGTGGAGTTGTAAAACTCCACTGACACTGCATTAGGCCGGAAGAATATGAAATAGAGTAAATCAGCGTTATCCACAAGAATCGCCGTTGGCAAGGGACGCGATCTAGTCAACGGTTTTAACGATCGAAAGTTTGAATTGCAGTTAAATAGTTCGCGTGAGAATATCTTGCTCTCAGGTTTACAGTTCTTGAGATTGAGCTTCATAGTTGTCCCTAAATAGGCTGAGAGAGAGATGAGAGGAGAGGAAAGCAAAACAAATAGCAAACATGTTTTTCTATTGTACAGTAACAGGCAATAAAAAATGGGACACCTAGATCCTGAAATGTTCGCTTCCCTGCGTAACTCTACAGCGATGCCTGGATTTTAATAGAAAATTTTCAATGACAATTTCTCCCCCCGCCGCAGAGTTAGGCAACACACCTTTGTAGGGAAGCGAACGTTTCAGGATATAGGTGTCCCATTTTTATTGTCGGTGACTGTACATTTGTTCATAAATTAACAGGAACTCTTAAGAGTTCCAGAATGCTGTATAAATGTCAATGTTATAAAGTTGTTGATTTCGATTCGTTATTGTTGACTAGGAAAGATGTATTTAATGAAGTATATTGTGTTCAAACGCAGATTGAATTTGAAACGGATTATTTTAAGAGAAATATCATCTTAACGAGTATATTGTTTTAATGCTTTCAACAGACCTTATATAATATAATGGAAAACCAAATTGAGCGCAAGAGACTTGTAATTCAAGCTTTAAATTGTATGAAAGTCTGCTCATGGTTCGCGTATCGTGTAAATTAGAATCTCCGTGTAAGTACAGATGTGAAAACAAAACCAAGCATGAGAAAAAGAAGCAAGCACGAGAAAAAGGAAGTATGAGGGAAAAACGAAAATGTGGGAAAAGAAGAAAGTATGAGGAAAAGAGAAAGTGCGAGAGAAGATGAGGGAAAGATGAAGTGTGAGAGAAGAGAGAGTGTTTGAGAGAAAATATAAAGTACGAGAGAATATAAGGGGATGACAGAAACGAAAAAAAGAAGTGTGCGAGAGAAATAGGAAGTGCGAAAAAAATGAGGGGTCGAGAAAGAGAAAATGTGAGATATAAGAGAAAGTTGAGAGTGTGTGCGTGAAAAAATAAGGGGCAAGAGAAAAAGTTGGAAAATGGAATTTGAGAGAAAGAGGGAGCGGGAGAATTTCAAGAGTTGTTTCGAATCCTCCCCCCCCCCCCCACGTTCTTTTTCATAATCTTCCTTCCACGATAGCAGCCCGAGCGATCCAGAAAGCTCTCCTCCAAGCATGGAAGTCTCGTGAAGCAGAAACCAAACACCGCATCGGCTAGATGCTGAGAGATGGCATCACCTGTATTTCTCCCCGAATCTCTCGTGGAAAGATAAACATTCCGGATCAGATGAGTGGGAGAGGGAAGCTCCCTTAGAAAAAATAATGCAAGAACTGGAATACGCCAACCGGATATTAAAAGGAACAGAGGAAAGATCAATTGTTTATAGACCTTTGAGAAAACAAAGCTAAGGGTGGGGACACACAAAAGTGAAGTCGCCCTGTTGCCGAGAGGTTATAGACTCTCGTACAGCCTTCTGGAAGGCATATACCTATAATATCTATGAAACACTTCTACTTGGGCAGTAAGAACTTTCCATATTTACCCTGAAACAGTAATAGAAACATTTATACATTGTTTCCAAAAAAGGATTCCGAAGATTTAATTTCAAGTTATTTTATTACATTCTGAATCATAAGTGTATGTGACGTATTTTGTGGAAGTACAATATTCAAAGTTTCATTTCGTTTAGTGTAACTCAATGTGTGCATCATTGACAGCCTTACATACATCAAGCCGATGCCCCACTTCAGTCCATACATGAGGAAACATATCTACAGGAATATCATCTATCGTTGTTTCTATTAGTTGGTGCAGGTGGTCAAGTGCTGCTATCTAGTGAATAATGTGTGAAGTAAAGCCTGCGTGTTGTCGCGTCATGATTTCGCTCAAAACACCATTATATGCTGCAACACAAATTATAAACCGGGTGGCCAGAATTAAAGTTACCCAACTCTGAGCCCTCTGTAGCCCGTTTCAGGCATCGCAGAACTCTGTATTTTGGTGAATCCACTATGCAGACCATGGGGAAGAGGATGGCGATAAAAATAGTTCAATTTTTCGCAACCAGGTTGAAATGTGGCTCTGTAATTATGAAATACATTTGTTAGTGGCTGGAAGTTGCGAGAAAATAATCTCTCGTTTATTGCAAGGTTGCAAGGTAAAGGCAAATCCATAACCAATTTGAGCAGTTTACGTCATTAATTACAACCCATCATGGAAGTACAGCGCTACATTTCAACCTGGTGGTTGCAATGTGGGCCCTCAAACAGGCTACAGAGGGCTCTGAGTTGGGTAACGCTAATCCTTTCACCCGGTACTCGTGTTTGAAACTCTGGAATTATTTTTTGGACACACTGTACCTCACTTCAGCGTGCAGACATCAAAAGAAGGCGGTTCGAGGTTGACTACATACAGGTAGGTCTACTAATGGTAATGAACGCGCATTCGCGAGAAAAGACGTTTGTCAGAAACACAATTACAGGTTTGAGCTGAGGAGACGTGAAAGGTTCGATCATATCGAACTGATTAATTTTTAGAAGTTAAATGCAACAGCTTTATAGCTAATCCTACCAGGGTAAAAAGGTCCAGAAATCTTTAACAAATTCAATTCCGTCCAGGAGAGAAAACCAGGAAGCGTAAATGGGTTCTGGACGATCAAGAACCTTTTTATCTGTAAGGTATTTCAATTCGGTCCAGAAACCTTTTTCCGGATGAATTTAAATACGGTCCAGGAACCTTTTTTTTTCTGGATCAGTTTAAATAGTGTCCAAGTTCCGTATTGAAGTGAAACAATACGCAACAACTTGGACAGATTTATATTGTTTGAGAAAAGAAGGAACCCATTAGAAATTATGGTTCCTTGGGCCTTTAACAACCCTGAATCCTACTGAAACTCTCAGCGGTTTGCACCCAACTTTGCACCGTAGTTCCAGTTTCGACGAGTCCTTCTGTGCACCAGACACACGCTTTGTTGCGCTAGAACCAGACACTGGTGCAAACCGAGTGCAGAAGCTGGTCATGGTCACCGGTAACGCGTGTAGTTAATGAGATTCACGTAGCATTCACTCAATTAGCCCCAACATGCAATTGGTTTCGAATTATTCATTGCCCGAACCGAAGGAAGAGGGCGTGACACCTTGCGCGGTAAATGTTGCATGTAAATGAACACCAGGTTCAAATGTCACGGAAGTGGAGAGTTTACCCAAAAGTGCCACATCTAGTACGGTGATAAGACAACTTCAGTTGCATGCTTTTTAGAATAAAGAATAATTTATTGCTACCCTTGTGTGTTCTCAGATATCTTACGGCACTGTTAATCGCGTTCTGTGCCTTCCATTTGGCGCAGTGGTAGCGTCGTTGCCTTGTAATCAAGGGGTCAAGGGTTCGATACCCGGTGGAGGCCCATAGTGGTTCGGATCCCACTTTAAACTGTAGGTCAAGTCCCGATTAGCCTTACTGTGCATAAAGTGGACTTAAACACCAAAACAATCAATGTTAATCGCGTTGTGAATTTTTTTGCATATACGAGGTATGATCGAGAAGTTAAGCGCTGAACGGATAACACTGTCACCGACGGAAACGACAACGCACATTCTATCAGCAATATTAATAAAGGAAAATTATATTCTTCCTTTAACATTCGCCAGGTGTTTGTCTAAATTTTTAATCAAATAAAACTATACCTCGTGCTACTCAAGAGATAAAGGATATGTCTCACTGTTATTGTTTCTTTTCGAAGAGAGAAAAGATAGAGAGAGAGAGAGAGAGGGAGGGCGGGACCAATAAAAGAAAGAGAGAGAGTGTGTGTGTGTACAGTACCAGAAAAGCGACAGAATGAACGAAAAGGAAGGGAGAGAGGAACCTAGAGGGAGCGAGAAAATAGGGGTGGAGGCAACACCTGCCTTGCTGGAAGTGGTAGATGACGTGGAATTTGCGTACATTTCTGAGGAAAAGTGTCTCTCTCTCTCTCTCTCTCTCTCTCTCTCTCTCTCTCTCTCTCTCTCTCTTTCGGAGGTCATTTGTTACTTGGCATTTTACAAAACTTGCCCTCACTCTTTATCCAGTCTTAGGACTGACAGGTGTATAGTTCCAAGTACTGGGTAGAACCTATGTGGGTCATATCTGGTAGTTTAAAGGTTAATTTCCTTTATTAAGTTTAAAAAAAATACAATATAGGATCTACAAATTTTGTTGTACCATTCTATTTTCGGTACAATCATCAATCTGCATAAAACTTGTACCATTGTCCTATGCAAGTAACGATTCCAGAAACACGGCACGGCAACTACAGCACTTGAAGGATATTGCAATATTCAAAAAAATTTCATTCTAATCTTATGAAGTCCTGATTTCACTCGTACATATGTTGTAACACCGGCTACAAGATTGAATCTCTGATCGTAATCTCTTTCATTTCTTGCTTGTAATTTTTTTTTTTTTAAATGAAGTCTGTACTTATTTTCTAGCACTTTTCGTACATGATGATTCTGAAAACACAATTCTCCGTTACATGGTATTTGCTACGTACGTTAATTCCACAACACCTGCTACTCACTTTCACTGTACTCAAAATACACGACTTTTGCTTGGATGCATACTCCACGTAACCAGAAATGGAGGCCGAGAAAGAGAGAAATTGAAGGAGGGAGAACAAATAGTGACAAGTACAGGGGGAGAGAGAGAGAGAGAGAGAGAGAGAGTGGAAGAACAAAAGGAAGGACAAAGAGAAAGGAAAAGAAAGGGCAAGGAGAAAGGAAAATGAAGGACAAAGAGAAAGGAAAAGAAAGAACAATGAGAAAGGAAAAGGGAGGACAAAGAGAAAGGGAAAGGATGGGCAAAGAGAAAAGAAAAGGGAGGACAAAGAGAAAGGGAAAGAAAGGACAATAAGAAAGGAAAAGGGAGGACAAAGAGAAAGGGAAAGGATGGGCAAAGAGAAAGGAAAGGGAGGACAAAGAGAAAGGAAAAGAAAGGACAATAAGAAAGGAAAAGGGAGGACAAACAGAAAGGGAAAGGATGGGCAAACAGAAAAGAAAAGGGAGGACAAAGAGAAAGGAAAAGAAAGGGCAATAAGAAAGGAAAAGGGAGGGCAAACAGAAAGGGAAAGGATGGGCAAAGAGAAAGGAAAAGGGAGGACAAAGAGAAAGGAAAATAAAGGGGAAAGAGAAAGGAAAAGAAAGGGCAAAGAGAAAGGAAAAGAAAGAACAAAGAGAAAGGAAAAGGGAGGACAAAGAGAAAGGAAAAGAAAGGGCAAAGAGAAAGGAAAAGCCAGGACAAAGAGAAAGGAAAAGCCAGGACAAAGAGAAAGGAAAAGCCAGGACAAAGAGAAAGGAAAAGGCAGGACAAAGGAAAAGAAAGCACAAATAGAAAGGAAAAGACAGGGCAAAGAGAAAGGAAAAGAGAGGACAAAGCGAAAGGAAAAGAAAGGACAATGAGAAAGGAAAAGAAAGGACAATGAGAAAGGAAAAGGGAGAACAAACAGAAAGGGAAAGGATGGGCGAAGAGAAAGGGAAAGGATGGGCGAAGAGAAAGGAAAATAAAGGGCAAAGAGAAAGGAAAAGGAAGGACAAAGAAAAATGAAGAGAAGACAGAATGAGAGAGGGAGAGAAAGAGAATGAAGAGAAAATACACACTGTCAACTAAAAACAAATTCTTCTCTCATGGAGCGAAATATCATTGCAGCATCTCTGGCATCCGAAACATTAAATATCAAAAAATCCTCTCCCCTCTGAAACCAGGCACATTCCCGCACGTCCACCGAATATAATACGAGAACAAAAGGCTTCGCACCGTAGAGGCAGACAAAAATAGCCCTTAGAGCCAGCATTTTCCAAATACCTCTCTATCCCTCTCCCGTATTCTCAGTTACCACGCACGCTCTATTAATATTAACCCAGCCCTCTCTCGGCCTAACACCTCCCCCCTCCCGAAAGCGTCGGAGTGACGGGAGGATATCGTTAAATGAATGCCGAATCCGGTTTCGACCACGGTTCCCTAAGCTAGGTCACCGTTGGAAGCGTGCATGCAATTCGTCGTTGTTACGGAAAACCGCTTTACTGTTTAAGCACTGCGGAATCCAGCGGTAACTGGAGCTGTTATGTTGTTACTCGGTACTGGCGAAATTAGGTGAAATACAGGGCGAGTCAGAAGTGTGAATCCGACAAAATACAGGGTGTCCCTAAAGTCCCGTTACCATTACAATCAAACATAACTCTGAAACCAGATGACATAGAGCAGTGCGGTGTTTTGCAAAATGTTCCAAGGCTGAAAAAGTTTTTTTTGTACGTCAGTGTACATCAACATGTGCCCCTCTGGTTGCCCTCAGGATGCAAAGGCGGTAATTCACTTCTACGCATACACGCTGCAGCACATCAACATCAACTGTTTGCACAGCTGCCATGATTCTTCTGCAAAGTGTAACAAATCTGGAACAGGTGTTTGGTAGCATATACAACATCCTTGACGTACCCCATAAGGAAAAAATCAAAGGGCGTGATATCAGGAGAGTGCGGGGGCCAGGTTATTGGTCCGTCACGACCTATCCATCACTCAGGGAAATGTCGATCCAGAATATTCCGATCGTCAGGAGACCTATGTGAGGGTTCTCCGTCTTATTTGAAAATATTGGATGGCTGCAACTCCTCCACCTGGGCGAGTAGGTACTGTTTAAGCATATGGCATTAAAACGTCCCTGAAATAAGTCCTCCATTATGAAAAATGAACCTAGAACACAAATGACAACAACAAAAGAAACTGCAGAACACTGCAAAAAAAAAAAAAAAAACACTGCTCTGTCATTTTTCAGAGTTATGTTTGATTGTAAGGGTAACGGGACTTTAGAGAAATCCTGTACCTTTACAGTAAAAGGAGTGACGCTTTTCGAAGACATCCAAATACCAACCTCTCTTACATGTAGTACCCCTAGACTGCATTTTGCACACTAATGAGACTCTGGTCTCTGGATTCATGGCAAGTATAATCCTACGTGGGACTATTGTTGTATGCTATCCATTTGTGTTTGTGATTGTCCTTTCATCTAATCACCATTCATCATTATCTTTGTGATTGACCAAAAGTGTCTGAAAAGCAAAGTAAAATAAACGAAATAAATCAATCATAAAGGTTATAGTTATTACACCAAATGCATTTACTATATCCCCTCCAATTGTGTAAGTTACCATCTTTTCATTCACCTTTTGCTGGCCTCCGTAGCGGAGTAGTGAGCGTTCGACGGATGAATCTGATACATTCTTGCTATTAGACGCGTCGTATTATTATACTATTAATATTAACTTAATAATACTCAGCGGTGAACGATGAGACTCAGTGAAGTACACAGACTCCTCTCAGGTACAGGGATAGTGTTAGGCAAAGACAATATTCACAGCACAGATAAATAAAACCACATTGCTGCAATAGATAAACTAAAAGGTTTTATTCTTTATATATGGCAATTATAATGCAAATATACTTGAGACGAAGACGAGGATTTTGCTTTGTCGATGAATTGACTCAATTAAAACGCATAAACTCAATGCGTGGCTATCGGCAAGCCTATGATCACATAGACCTAGCTTGCGCCCAGAACTACCACACGAAGAGATATGCAATGATAACTGAGCCAATATTTGCTCTTTAGCCTTTTATTTCCAAATTAATCGTTAGGCTAGCTTTATTTCTTAACGAATAATGGTTGCAGTATTGTGCATAGCATCAATGCATGGCTATCGGCGTACCTATGGTCACATAGGCCTAGCTTGCACCCCGAACTACCATACCAAGATGTATGCACAACACCGAGGAGTTCTTTTTAAGTTTTAAAAGCTTCGTCGATCCGTGGCGAAAAAGTGTGATATTTATTACGCAATATCCTCTCTTTTATACTATTTTCGAGAACACAGATTAAAGTACAGATGAATCACTCACTATCTACAAAAGGATACTATGAACAAAACTGACATCTATACATCTTTAGAAATACAAATTCGTATAGTGCACTCTCGCAAACATGAAGATAACATTACACTACTCATAACAGAGCATAAAATACAATAAACATTAAACAAAAGATATACATTACAAACAGGGTGCAATATTACACATAATAACACAACATTTACGTGTCCTTTCATAAAAGTATATTATTTCAGTAACACATTTTAAAGTTGTGACGTCACATAAAAATATGGATCATATCAAATCATCCATTGCAATTCATCCTGATCGTCACGATGAACCAAAAGTGTAGAAAAGCGACATAAAAAAATCGAAATAAAAATCAAATCAAAACTGTATATATAGTGTTGGTTGTGCGACTACTCATGTTTATACAATATTATTAAGGTATCTGGTACTGAAAATTCGTCTTTATTCATTTTGACGTCATGGTATGTCCAATATCTCTCGCAATACTTTGTGTCTTTTTGCAAATTTTCCAGTCTGAGGGGATGTGTAAGGCCGTTTTTACTGCAGCACGCTTCCCCGTGACTTAACATTCGACACTAGCACCACTGGCTACTGTTGCGGTGGATCAGTAGGGGACTGCAAATATAAATCTACAATTTGTTTTCTCACATTTTTCTCGGTATTTATCCCATTCTCTATACATATCCAAGTCACATTATTATTATTTTCACTTTTCATAGCTTACTCGATATCTTAGTGTCTAACTTAATCGCCTTGTAATCAAGGAGTCACGGGTTCGCCCCAGGTGCACATTGCACAGTGGTTCGGATCCCACTTTAAATTTCAGGACAAGTCCCGATTAGCCTATACTCTGTCCCCGGATTCCATGGAACAAGGCCGTGCATAGCAGCAGAGAAGGGGGAAATCGAGTGGGCAGAGCGAAGCAATACAAGCTGCTGGAAAGGCTGGAAACTGCAGTCGCTTCCCCCTCCACGCAATCCCGTTCCCTCTCACGTGGTAGAGCCGTCGTGCGTCACTACTTGCGCAGAGACATCTTTTCGTTCGCTTGCTCCAGAGATAACTGCGACAGAGTGTATCTGAGCAATGAATTGACAAACTTATCCAATTTTCACCAACGAGCAGAGAGCCGTGAAGATATGTAACCCAAATAACGACACTGCTCTGCGGGCAGCACTCATCGCAGGGGTTAAGTTCCAAAAAGGCTGTGCAATGAATTTTCCTATCAACAAGAGTGGTTTACAGAAACAAATAACTGACGAACGTTGATGCCAATTTTTTACGACGGAATGGAAGGACACCCCTGAGTAGTGTGATTTGTGGTATTATAAACTCAACAAATGATGAACCCCCCTCAGGAAGATTTGGCTACACTTAAACCTTGCTCAAGATGAGCATATGAGCTTTTTGCTCAAGTGTAGCACCCTGTCTAATCCAAGATTTTTGTAAAAATGCCCTCGGGAATTTCCCGAAACTACAGTGTACAAATAATGAGCCCCCTCAGATTGATTTGCCCATACTTACAAAAGTTGCATCAGCCAGATTGTTGTCCATAAGCTTGTTAAAAATATGCCCCTTTTTGATATTGTTTTGGATACACTTGAAATTAAGCCAAAATCCTCATAAAACACACACCCACACACACACACATATTTACTTCCGGTTTAAGTTCAATTGGGCACCAGGCTCAACTTGCATATCTAGTACTAAAACAATGTAATTCTTCTAGAATTGCTCTGTGACTCTCTCATTTCTTACATCATAAACATATGATTTTTCACCTATGGGAATAACACTACATATAGTGTCATCAGGGAGTGTATCATGGAATTCACAGATAATTTTAATGTTTGTCCTGTCATTAACCACAACTTGTTTTCTTTTTGAAGTGTTGATGACAAACATGGGTCTCTGTGCTTTGAATTCATCTGGTGTGTAATACATGTCAGTATTGCCAGTAGTGACCCTTTTGTATGCTGTAAATGCCTCATATAATTTAAGGAAATCATCCTTGGACATGTCTAAATTATAATTTTCTCTAGGGAATACCTCATTTCTGCCATTTTTAAGATATATGTTCTTGATGTTGCAGTTATCAAATCTACTTGATTTTTTTTCCTGATTATTGTGTCTTCCAGTCTGAAACAGTACCACCACAAAATCCGGCATGTCATATTGTATACTGGAGAATGAATTTGTAGCATCAAACTCATAATAAGTACCAGCGGCAGGCTTCTGTACACATTGATATGTATAAAATTGTAAAGGTACTTGTGGATTTTTTATTATATCTGCTTTGTATTTAAGAGCATAACTGGCTTCATATTCAACAACTGGGATTCTTAGCTCCATAGTCTGAATAATGCATTTGCCTTCATCAGGTAGGGTATTAGGCAAAGCTTCCCCTGTAGAGTTTAATGTGCTGTACCTCATCAAAGCATTATTATCATTGGCAGCTCTTCTAAATGTGATTCTTAAACCACCCTTCCACATAATATCTTTGTAATCTGAGAAGAATCCTGGCAACAGGCGCATAGGGAACAGCACTGTGTGGCTCTTAGTTATAATTTTATCACCAGCCTCAAATCCACCTATTTTGTAGTAAGAAGCCTCGGTTTTCGATAATTTTAGTGTGGCCAAAACTGTGGAGGTAATGCCGGGATAATGCACTCTGTTTATAACAACACCATGCTTTCTGATCTCAATTTCAGAGAACAGATGCGGCACAAAATTATCTACCAATCTTATATTTGAATTTGCAGGATAATCTGTTCCATCGAGCTTTACAACATCAAATTTGATGTATAGATCTGCTCTGTGGGGGTGTATAAAGCCATCCCCTACATCAAGATCAACCTCAATCTCTGTGTTGGGTTGAGTTAAATTTGCAAATGTCCTCCTGTTTGGGGGGAATGATTGTAGCTCATAACTCTCAATATTTTCCATTTTTTTTGTATGTATTTTTATTTAAATATTAATCTCTATGATTGCAGTTGTTGTGGCTCCAGCAAAATCAACTAATTCTTCTTTTTCATTAGTGACCATCAATTCAATGTTATCTATTCTATTATGGCACACAGGAAAATATAATGTTGGGGATGGAGTGTAGATGATGGGCTCCATAAATTCAGAATTAGGTTTAAATGTTGCAATGATCCCAGTTTGTTTGTGAGTGTCTATGCCATTTGACTTGGTGATCATACCCTCGGCCACATTACAGTGAATATTTAGAGTCTCTATGGCTAAGAATTTAGGTATATTAATAGCAGTGTGTTTAATGGCCGGTTCAAGTTTTGTGTTGTTCTCAAAGCCTAACAGCTCTCCTATAGTACCCAGATCCACTGTTTCTGTAGCAGATACAATCTCTACTCTGTGACTGACAGAATTTTGAGTTAATACTATACCTCTGGGTAATTGAGCATTTAGAGTGGACAGATTATATTGCCCTGGAATGATGACAATTTTTTGATCCCCTACTGCAATTTTGTTGTTGTGGTGTGTAATATTAGGGATCAAGTACATGCCATAAAATGCTCTGAGAGCTATTGTTTTGGGATACACTATATCATCATGTAATTTGAGTTTCAATATTGAATTTTGGCTGGTGAGATGGAATACCCCCATGATGTTTCAGATACCACAGGGCCCTTTGAAAATTTTCAATTGATAGTTTATTTATTTGAGACATATATCTAAGAACAGATAAACACAAATGTCCACAATTAACATCTTTGAAGTTTTGAACACGGGCATTATTGTAATAAAGATTAGTTGATCTTAGATATTTTACTAAATTTTCAGGTGGAACACCTCCAAATGGATCAAACACAAATGCCTCATTGTTTAAATATTTAAGATAACAGATCCAGTGAGTGGCCTGATTTTTGTATTTATCCAAATTAACTATGCCACACTCTTTGTTGAGTGGTTGCTCTGGCAAAGAATCAGACATGTACACACCTCTAAAATTTTTGATGCCCAGTGGCTTGATTAAAGCTTCAATATCTTGGTTTGTAAGCGGCTCTTGTTTTTTTTAAACTTATTCATGGCTCTCTTAACACCTTTGCCTTGTTTCTCCATGGCCAGGTTATGGCGCTTCAATTCATCTAATTCTGCCATTTTTTTCTTGGCATCTATTACTGTTTTTGCTATGGCAGCTGATCCCCCAGCCAAGCTCCCAACAGCCCCAAGTGCTGCTAAGATGGCCGGGATAGTAAATATGAAACCCCCCACACGTGATTTTTTCCTGGATTGTTGTAATTTTTTTAATTGGGGGGTACTAAGCAACAATTTCATACCATGGCCCTTGGCAATACAAGAATTTTTTTTCTTGCGCTGCTTTTTGGTTAAAAGACTATCAATAGTTTTAAGAGATTTAAGACCTGCATAAGGTATTTGATACATAACACCCTTGGCCTTCATCCTAGGTTTATTATATATATATTCACAACCCCCACCCCAGTTTTTGTTTGGTGTTCATAGCTATGGTGGTTCCCAATGCTGCTATTCTCTCACTCAAAGAAGCACCTTTGCTTACAAATCTACCAAATGCAGCCTCTTCTAATTTCTTGTCTTCAACATGTCTCTTGTCAAGATCAGAATGTGTGTTGTATGCTATGTCATGGTCTCTACAAGCAGCATCTAGGGGATTAACACCAGGATCCCCTCTGTTTAATCTATGGTCCAATTTTGTACCGGGACCACAATACTGATAGCCTGGAATTTGTAGTTCAAATGGCAGCTTGTTTATAATGTCATTAACCAGCCCCCGACCCTCAGAAATATTCCAAAATTTAGGTGGTAGAGTATTAATAATTTTTATAAGATATCCAATCCCCTTAGTGTCATTCACTATAAAATTAGACAATTTAGTGCTTATCATGTCCATAATTCCAACTTTTTCATTGTAAAAATTGTGGTTGCCAGCATTTTCCTCCCCAGCTATAACCAATAACCTATCTACAAGTTTCCTGACATCATCAACCAAACAAATTCTTTAGGCAGGGTGTTGTATTGTTCGATTCCACTGCCTGTCTTCATTTGTGACTATATGGGCTTGATTAAACTGTTGTATTTTGCTCCACTGCTAGACTTGACTCTTTTTTGTGTGGGATCATTGTTCTGGTATAGAGCATCTGATTTTATTAATATTTCTTTGTAGTGCTCATAATCTTGATCTGTATAGCTGCCAGGCCTTTTCCTAGTCATCAGTTCCCACAATCCAGGTGTGCCGGGATATTTAACAAAACCACCTTTTTCTCCAAGATGAGATTCTGAATATACAATTATATCATCTCCCATAAATGTTACTCTGAAATTGCCAATTCTATGTATGATGCTACCATCACGCTCTGTGTCAGCATATAAGCCAAACACCTCATCTTTGTTGTCTTTAGGTGTGCTTAAATATTTTTGAGCAAGAAGACCCAATTCAATAGGATCCAGAGTAGCTTCAATTCTTCGAGGAGCAACAGGACTAGGTGTATGAATACTGGAAAGTGGGGTGATTGAATAATCTAATATGTTCCTAGCAGCTACAGGTACAAGCTCTGTGACCAAATTTTGATTTTGCTCTGTAACAGTTTTGACATTTTTACCTAATTCACTAATAGCATCAATAATAGGCTGTTCTGTTTGTTTGTGTTGTTCATAAATTCCTCGGTTCTGTGATTTCCATCCCTTAAATCTTTTTACAAGATAATCTCTTAATTTAAGATCATCAATGATTGGCCTTTTCATGGTTATTTATATATGTTTCAATGTCTAGAAAATTGTTAATTTTATTTCTATATTTGCCACTATTGGGTTTTCTTGTCATATCAATTGTGACAAACCCATAACTGTCCTGGTTCCAGCACCTACTGCAAAACTTGGAAAAATCATTGTAGCTCAAGTCCCCACCTACATATTCATCATGTATGTGTTTGAGGTTGGTATGATCTTGATGAAACACACATATAAAATTGCTGTTGTCTCGGATCAGCTGCTTCGGTATTTTTGAAAAAGTCTGTGCCAGGTAGAAGCAATCAATGTTTTTGTGTCGGCCCTGTGTAAAGAAATTTCTAACCTTGTTTTGATTATCCAGTATAATGTCATCAAACACAACAACAGAGTTATCAAGACATTCATGGAGTGGCTTAACATCTGGTTCAAAAGTGGCTATATCCAATCCATCCTATAGCTTCATCAGCTGCTGATATTTTAATTGTTCCAAGCTCTTAGAGAAAACATACAAGTGTATTTTTCCAGTCTAACCAGTTGGGTGCCAATAAAAAATTATCAATCATTAGTGTAGTTTTACCACAAGCTGATGGCCCAACAATAAGACATCTAATATTTTCAGGCAGCAACTTGCCATTTCTCTTAATCTGCTGTTCAGGTTCTGGCAGCCTTTTTATAACATCACAGGTACTCATATTATCACTTTGTCTGCATCGATCCAGCTGTGTTCTGGAAGTCCTAGCCATTTGACAAATAACTTGTTGCCTTTTCTGCGGATGATTTTTTCTATGAGATATGTGTCAGGCTGTTTAGTTTTGCTGAGTTCTTCTTCATAGAACCGGCCTTTGAGAATTTCTCCTCGGTGGTCTTTTATTATATATGTGTTAAGGGTCCCAGGTTTAACTTGAACCACTGTAAATAATTCAGTGCTCCAGTTTCTTGTAAAGCCTCTTTTGAATAAGTGCTTATATTTGCTGATTCTTACTTGATCACCCACCTTGTATTTGGCCTTTCTTGTTGTTGGCTGGTATCTAGGATAATAAACAGTCCTGATCAATTTTTGCTCATCAGATGAAGTTACTTCAGAGGGTTTCATGTTGATTGTGGAATGGACGGAGTTGTTATATTTATGTAGAAGTTCTGGAAGAATATTAAGCCATTTATAATTACCTTGAAGTGTAAATTGTTTATACATAAGATTTTTTAGGGTTTTGTTGAATCTCTCTACAATTGAGGCTTTGAGATCACTGTAGCTCGAGTAATGTTTTATTGACTGGCTTTTAATAAATTGTTGGAACACAGAATTATAAAATTCTTTGCCATTATCTGTTTCCAAATAGCGCGGTGATCTTCCACTCTGATTGATGATTGTCCTGAAGGCTTCTGTAACACATTTTCCAGTCTTGGATTTGAGTGGCACAGTCCAGGCAAATTTTGAAAATGTGTCTATTACAGTGAGTAGATACTTGTAGCCCTTGTTGATTTTGTCTAAGTTTTTCAGCTGTCCACTTGCCATCTCAATCAAGTCGCTCTGCCATAAATCATCTATGCCTTTTGTGACTACTGGCAGTCTCTTATAATTATGTCTGGCTTGTCTGTGTAATTCATCAACAATAATTTGTCTAGACATAATATGAAAACAAGAATATTGCAACTATGGGGTGTTCAGCAGCTGATACTACAGGATTTTCTAAATATAATTTGTCTCCTATTTGTATATGAAATTCCAGAGAGCCATCATCTTCAGCATAAGATGTTTCTAATGTATTGGGATCTGTAAAATCCTCTAACTCTACACTGGTGATTTTTGCTTTGTTGTCAGCATTTGTTATTGATAAGGTGGGGTAGTGGTGTGCCTGTGGTTGTAGCCAATATTTGATCTTGATTGGTCTCAATGTACCCCCAACAAAAAACTGGTAATAAAATTGTGCAGGGGACAGCATATATATTTTGCCACCTGGTGTAAATGGTGAATCATATTCTTTGTTGGGGATGCTGTACAATTCAAGAATTACTGTATGTTTTGGATTCTCAATTATGCCGGTTATTTCTTTTTCTGCTGTAAGCAATCTGCTTGTTACAGATTCAAGGTGCTCATTGTTGGTCCTAACAACATCATCATGGCCTGGCTTGATTTTTATGTCCACAACAAGTTTCTTGTATTGTTGCACAATTTCTTGTAGCTGGGTGGCAAAAACAGACAGAGCATTTGCTTGATTGGATTCCATGGTCCCTAGCTGTTGCTTGATATTAGCTACAATTTGCTGTAAATTTTCAACAACTGCCAATTTTGAATTTTGAGCAGTAAGATCATGGACCTGTCTTCTGATATCCTCAAACAGGGCATGCAGTTCATTAATATGTTGATTCGTTGGTAGAGTGGCCACTGTCTGAGTAAGTTGTTTGATCTCTGTCTGGATATTCTTGATATCTTCTGATTTCAATATGCGATTCACAGCTCTCTTAATATTTTTAAGTTCCTGTGATGTAGGCAGATTTGATACAGTATTTTGCAAAGATTCAAGTGCCAATTTTACATTATTTATTTCAGAAGCATCAGCCACATTTTTCATAGCATTTTGGAGCAGGGCTATATCAGCCTGAGTGGGTGTTGATTGTTATAAAATTTCAAGCTTTGTTTGGATATCATCGATCAAGTGATGAAAATGAGATAGCTCAGATTCAGTGTTGAGGTTTTCAAGCTTTGTGATCTGTTGCTGGACACTGACAAGTGTGTCTACAATACCAGGCAGGCGGGATTCTTGTACATTTGTCAAATCACTTTGCACTGCTGCTATTGTACCCTCAAGATGGGTTATGGTACTTTGAATTTTTCCAAAATCTTCATATGTTTCAAGTTGCAGCTTGATCTTTGCAACACTCCGAGTTATTGCACTCAAAGCATCAGAAGATGGCAAGTTGTTCATAAAATTTTCAAGTGTCTCAATTTTTTCTTTAACCCCGGCTATGGCATTGTTCAAGGGGTCCAGATTAGGTATCTGGAAAGATTGAATCTGTTCTTTTAGAGTGGAAATCACTAGATCAAAATCTTCTTGTGATTTTATGCTTTTGACAATTGTTTGGAGCTGTGTCTGGACATTATTTATCTGCTCTTCCAATTGCTGTTTCAATTGCTCAGAGTTGGTGGCCTGGGTCTTAAATGTGGCTTGAAGAGCTGCTACAGCCTCTTCTAAACTTTGAAAATTATCTAATGTGGCCAAATCAGTATATTTCTGAAGCAATAATTTGAGTTCAGAATCAATTTTAAGAAGAGGGTCCATGCATTGTGATTGTAAATTTGTAATTTCTAGTTGAAGACTGGCATTGAGTGTGGTTTGTAAAGCTTGTAAATCACTTCTTAATTTCTTGACTCTGACATCAAGCATCAGAATCTCATCACTGTGATCTTCATGTCTTGTATGGCCAAATATATCATTAGGCATTTTTGTTTTAATGGTTATTTATTATTGAATATCTAATTCTTAATTCTATAAAAAAAGGTATAAGCTTGTCATAGGATCCCGGGACCTCAATATATAAGCAGTCACCAGCAGAAACAGTATATACAGTGCCAGAAACCATGTTTGAGTGCTTAATTCTATAAATATTTCTCCCTACTGAAATCTTGACATTACCCTCAGGGGTTGTAATAAATTGCAATTGACCACCTACAGGCAATTGGTAATGATTTAAATTATTGTTAAATATGTACAATGTTTTACCTCTTTCATCATCAACATCTGTAAGTATGCTGTTCAGATGAATAATTAACAAAGCACTTAGTTTAGATATCATATCAGAAGAGGGTTGTGCTGTTGGCAGGTCCATAATAGCCTGTTTTTTGAACCCAAATAAGTTCATAGGCATGTTTATTTATTTCAAATCATGCTCTGTAATTGGGCATTGATTGCCATTTTTCAAATCACAATGACCCCATGGTAGAGTATGTATTCCACATGACAAAATGCATCTCTTATCATCATGTGGGTCCAGAGCCACTTTTCTTACAATATTTGTAGTCAACAAGTGATCCACACTCTGAATTCTGGATTCTGATGTTCTGATTGTGCTACATGATTTGAGGCAATTTTTGTAATCTTCAAATTCAAGCTCTTTGTCGACAGTCGCTCTGCCAATGCCCTTGGCCTTTTTGGCAACAACGCCACTACATGTTTCAAAGCTGTACATCTTGGCTCTTAACCCAGCAAATGCCACAATAACATCACCAAGTGTCTCATCTTTTAACTTGCCAGGCACCTTTTTGTTGTGGTGTTGAATCTCTGTATGTCCACTGGTATCAAAATATTTAAACAATTCAGGCTGTGTTATATCTTGATTAACATCTTCTGTTTGAATATCAAGAACAAAACTATCTGTGTCCATGTACATCAGTTTTACACGATCCTTATAAAAAGGCTTCAACACATTATAAAACAATTTTAACATGTGTAATTTGGCCAATTCCAATATCACAGCCCCTACATAAATAGGCTTATCAAACTTAATCTTTGTTTTTTTTCATTTTGAAAAGTGCCATATTTTCATCATAAATTCTTCTGTAATTGAAGTTGGGCTTTGCAATCAATTTTTTGCTCCGGCTGGGGTCAGTAATTATTTTAACATCAATATGTTTTCTGACATTTTCAATTGTTTTGCCATACACTGAATTGACCATCAATTTAAACAAGGTCTTATCAAATTGGCTCATTGCAGATGTTCGAAGCTCTGTGTTTGTATCAATATATGGCTTCAACCATCTTGAGTGCCTGAACCTCAAAACTTTTCCAACTTTGGTCACTTGAACACCATGATTCATCAGGAACTGGAGGTTTTTGTAATAAATGACATAATACTGTTTCGGCTCTAGAGTCATCATCAATTTCTTCTGTTTAGAGCCAGGTGAACACTTAACCTCAGGAATTGGGGGCAGATCAGAAAATTTGTTGTGTAAATTATCAGGAATTGTCAGATCAACCTCTAAGAACAGGCCATAGTTACTGTCATCAAAATAATTAAGATCTTCAATATTGAAATCTTCAACCCACTCCAGCCCTGCATATGGCAGTTTTTTCATCATAGCATAACCATAGAGGCTATTGGCATCTACATACAGTATATAATTTGATGGCAGTGCTGGATCATAATCAGGAATATATTTGTTATTTGCTCTGGCATATCTCTGAGAACATTGCACCATGCCTCCTCTTATACATTGTTCCATAAACAGATACATATCTTGATCCTGGATCAGATCCAATTGCATTTTAGTGTTTAAAAACATTGCAGACCATGCTAGGCCCGGAGCACTGTAAAAATACATTGGATCCAGCTTATAATTTTCCATGGAAGATTTTCTGAATGCCTGCAGTATATCAGCTAAGAGGGTCACATCAAGTTTTAAATAAGCCTTGTGATAATCACCAAATGTCTGGCATTTTAAATTGTTCCACATCAACTGGGCATGGTGATAATCTTCATCAGTGATTCCAGATGCTCTGATTTTGCTGTAAAACTCTTGTTGTGGTGGCAGAGAACACTCATCAAATTTAGAAAAATCTGTAACATAGTCATATGGATATACACCCTTCCGCCTAATTAATTTCAGGTCCTGATTTGGAAACAAAGCACATGTGATTTTGAATTGATCATCAGATAATTGAGTGGCCAGTGTAGCCAGGCTAGCCGATAAAATTCTGTATGAATCAAGAAATCTTAAATGAATAGGAACACCATTAACTTTAATTATTTTGCTAATGGCAATATATTTTTCATTATTTTCAGCTAAAATATTTAAATTCTGCTTGTCAAACCCCTCGTACCTGATCAAATGATGAAAATCATAATTGGATGCCCCATGGCAAAATATAGGGATAAATTTTGGTCTCTGGATCTTAATATTACAGCTATTACACAGAGCCATTAAGAATTTACCATCTGTATGAGAATAGTGATGAACCTTGATATTTGTATCTGAAAATTCAGAATCACATACCGGACATTTTTCTGCATTGTTGAAATCTTCAATCTGTTCCTCTGTTAAAGGCAACATAGGTTTTGATTTTAATAATACATTAGATGCTATGTCATGGCACTCATTTTCTATTGTAAGTGCAAATTTTTTGATGGCATCTGCTCCCATGTATAAATCTTCTTTACTAACAACACCATCCTGTACAATCACATAACAAAAACTAGAAGGTTCATGTAACTGGTATGATGTAATTGAATGTTCATCAGGATCTGGGCTACAGAATGCAAGAGGTTTGAGGTTTGATTCAAAATCACAGACTATATATGCTGGGTGTTCCAACAAGGCTTCAAATTTTTTGAATTTGGCATTTTCATTTGGGTTAGGCATAAGCATATGAACAGGTTTATGGTTGCCACAGTATTTCAGATGCTCAATTAACTTGTTTTTAGCAATTTCTGCATTCTCTTCACAAACACCATTCACCATTTTTCTACCATCAAATACAATTAAACATCTTCTTCACAACTTGAATATTGTATTGGATTTGTCTAGTTGTTTTCTGACTAAAGCTTCAAGATTATGTATCAGAGTGTAATGATATGTGCCATCCCCTTCAATTAAGAGCAGGTCAATCGGAACAGCTGAATCATCATCAAATGTACTGATTCTGAGAGGTGCTATCAAGCAATTGCCACGGCCAGTAGAACAAATAAATACATTAATAGATAATTGTTTACCATTAATATCCCTGGCTTTTTTTTTCAAATTTATCAATACTCTGAACAGACATTGGATATTCTAAGCCCTTCATTGCTTCATCAAAATTGTGTTCATGCTGTTTATAATAACTTATTCTCCCAGGATTCCTTAAAACTGGAAGCAAAGCAGCTAAAATACACCACAAAAAGCATTTCTGGTCGGTATTTTCTATGTTAACCACGGCTCTTTTGTTTATAATATTGGCAGGTAATGGCAGATATGTAGATTCTTGTAATGGGCTGAATTCAGAAATATTAACATAGAGCTTGTGTGGAGAACCGCATAGGCTCCATCCAGACTCTTTTGCTGCAAATTCAGAGTGTTTAATATTCAATTGATCTATCAAACTGCTTATTATTTTGTCTGAATTTGTATTTGAATATACAGGTACAGTTTCTGTTATGTGGGGCTGTGTAAATTTTGTGCCATTTGGCTTCTTATATTGTGTAAACAATTTGAGGGACAGCTTATAAGAGCCATTTTGTGCATTTAGAATTGCCTGCACATCAGGATTTATACTGTTCAAAAAATTCTTAATGTCACATTTTTGCTCTGATACAAACCGGTAATCCCTAAGTTGGCCATTAAAACTGCTATGGATAGGTGGTGCATAGCGTGGCTGCTTTGCCGGTCCAGCATTAACAGGTGTTTCATGCTTCCTTTTCAGACCAGATGTAGATGTTTGTGGGGGCAATGTTGATGACTGTGCAGAACAAGAGCCTACATGTCTATTGAAATATGCCTTGCTAAATATTTTATGGCATTTGGGGCATATTTTTGTGGGAGTTCTATATTTGCCTGGGTCACAATTTTTTTGGTGTCTAGCAAAATTGGGGCTGGATATATTTTTATTACACTGATTGCAATATTTTTGATTTGGCATTTTTTGTTGTTGGTTTATTATATAAGATTTCCTGGGGTTCAATTCAAAATTTTGTACTTAATATATATATTGTAGAGATATGGAGACCATTAAATCGAGAAAACCTCGTCATGTTAACATTCACCCTTGTTCATTTCCTGAACTTGTCCGACCAGCGAGCGATCTCAAGAATGCGCTAACTTGTAACTTCCGTAAAACAAGGAACTGGAAATGCAAACGCGTGGATCTAAACAGGATCTACCGCGTTTGAAAGGTTTAACAACCTTTCGACGCCTAGAATGATAAAAGCAAGCTCCTAACCGGAGCTCGCTCTCTTTTGGATTCTGACACTCATCGACGCTACATGGATACTAGTCCGATTACTTAAACAACACGTTACACTGCTAACTACGACGATGGAAGACGGAGTTACCGCTGCCTAGCATGCTACAAGGCGCAAGGGATCGCCCGGTTTGGTGAACTGAGGGTCGCTGGATAGAACCTTGGAACTGTCACGATTCGGTCTGCGAGAAGCATTAGGACAAGACATCACACACATCTACCAGGTATGAACAAGCGTGAATAACCTTTACACCAACTTTCCATATCTCTAACCTCCTAACGGAGCAGGTTCAGCCATCAAATATTATTAAGCTCTACCTAAATGTTTAAATGAAACTTCCCTGTGACCTCTCAGAGCCCAGGAAAACGGGCTTACAAAATGGTGGAGGTGCTTCAGGCCCTTTTTGCAATTAAGTACCCTCCTGTACGAATTGCTTTACATTAAATTATTCTCTCCCCCCCCCTCTATCCCACTTTGGGAACATTCTTAAAGTAAATTTTTAGTAATTCCAACTCATACTCCCACAGTACGCTTAAGATGCGTCAGACCCAGTGACAAGTTTGTGTATTACCCTATGGAAAACAACCCCTCTTTTTCTTTTATGCCGAGCCCCCCCCTTTTTCAACAAAAATCTAGTTCTTCTGCATAACATGTATTGAAGCATCATTCACAC
The DNA here is from genome assembly GCF_977018435.1 of Lepisma saccharinum. Taxonomy (NCBI): domain Eukaryota; kingdom Metazoa; phylum Arthropoda; class Insecta; order Zygentoma; family Lepismatidae; genus Lepisma; species Lepisma saccharinum. Next base: position 35,966 of record NW_028143435.1, on the reverse strand, counting down.
AGGAATGAGAACACTTGCTTATACTTATTTGACCAGCGATATATTAATGACATAAATAACTGTATACCCATACTTTCATTTGTTCTTTGGTCAGCACGACGAACCTTCGTTTATGAATACGTCACAGATAGCGTTGCACGAACACCTAGATTCCTCCCTCGACCAAATCATAGAGTTAGCAACTGCAATCACGGCAAATCCAATAAATTCACGTCCTTTATCCCCAATTCCCTCCCCTCCACTAACACAGTTAAGGTCTGCTAATAGAAATTACCCTCAATTTGTCCTTGGACTAGTAACACCCGACAGAAACCGACCCCAACCCTTAGCAAGTACCCCAGCTCCCGTTTCAACTTCCTCTAACACTGTTAATAGTTCTGGTAACGTAGCTGTACAAATTTCCACCACTAACATGGCCACCCCAATCCCAACTGCGTTGTACCCGGCACCATTTAGCGGAAATGACCCTAAGCACATTGACTCATTTTTCCTTAAGTTCCAAAATGTAGCACACGCCGCAGGATGGACGGAAGCTAAGCGTAAAGAGATGTTACCTTTATTTTTGACGGACACCGCTTTAACTTATTTTCATGACATACAGAAACGACCCAATTTTGTAGACTTGACATACACCCATATCAAAGACGAGCTAAGTACGCTATTTAAGGGATCATACCTTTCAGCAGATCCTGTACAGATAATACTCCAAAGAAAACAAGTGGTAACCGAACCCATTCACACCTACGTTATTGCTAAAAAGGCATTAGTCCAGCAATACTTCCCGAACGCCACTGAAGAACAAACTCTCTCTTATATCATCACGGGACTGCGAGCCAAGTACATTGGCTGTTTAACCAACAAGCATTTTGCTAGAACAGAAGAATTAATTGCCCACCTACAGAATTTCGAACGCCAGCAGTCATTAATTAATTCACGTATGTTGGAAGAGAAATTGGAAATAGATCAGGCAATTGCACAGGCGAGCTTGCCCCAGACATTCATCCCGACACCACTTCACAGCTGTTCGCATGCACAGGTCTATTCCCCCCTCCCCAGTAATTCTCACAACCCGACTCAGCACTTTGTACCATACAACCAGTGTTCATCTCCTTCTCTCCCACCATTGACACATCAAGTCCAAAGTCTACAGTCCAATCCGGCTCTCGTAAATAGTTCCCACACAGTGTATCAAGGAATGTATCATATACCGAGTTCTGATAGTGCCCGCTCCGCGGCGCCACCATCCGTAGCCAGAGTAGAACACGCACCAAATGCCGCCTCTGGTGATGAAATAAACAAACTCTCGTCACAACTGTCGAGCATGTCTCTCTTTTCGAACGAACAGATGAACGCTAGTTCTCTTTTCAATCTTTGCTCAAATGTACTGGAATTTGCGAAGACAGCTAATCAAAACGCACAGAACAGAGATTTCAACAAGGGGAATAATAAGTCCTCTTCCTACAGAAATAATAATAATTCTAGAGCTAATCACAGAGGTAACTTTCGATCGAACTCAAGAGGCCAGTTCAGAGATAATAGTAGTAAGAGGTTTCAACGTCGAGATCAGGCTAATCGCGACGATGCAAATACCTCAGCCTGCAAGTTTTGTGGTCGTTATAATCATGAGAGCGACAATTGCTTTTACAAGCCACAACGAGACAGTGATTTAAACTAAAATCGTCTTCGACTTGCAGGGACGAAATCGAAGATAATACCAGATTAGATAAAGTTCCTATAATTGAGAGAAATGGCCTATACTTTATTAATAGTAGCATACAAGGAAAACAGGTAGATTTACTTATTGACGTGGGTTCCCAAATCTCAATTTATCCTTCCCACCTTCTACCTACTGAAAGAAAAACATACAAGGTACAATCCACAATCCAAGGTGTGTCCGGATCGAAACTGAGTGTGTCTGAAATTGTAGTTCTTCCAATCATAATTGGAAAGCGTAAATATTCGCACCCATTTAGAATAGTAGATTCAACTAATGTCCCTCCCCTTTTAGGAAATGACTTTTTACGAACGCAGAGGTGCGAAATGTCGTTAAAAGACAACACAATAACTCTTTGTCATTTAGGACGTACTCCTAATTATAGTATTTTAAGATCAAAGTACAAGACTCACCAGCTGTCGCATGACATATTTACCCAAATTGAGAATGTAAACGTGTATGAGGGAAAAGCTACCCTTTCAAACACAGTTCAGTTAAGTCCACGATCCAAGACTTATATCAATTTGAACATTACCACTACGACACCTAATACCCATAAGCCTGTACTTTTTACACCATCTGCTTCCCTTATGAGCCAGCATCCAGTTGTCCTTCCCAATGCTGCGGTAAACCCGCAGTCACCTGTCATTCACATACACAACCCTACGGAAACCACAATCACTTTGGAAAGTGACACAATATTAGGCGAAATATCGACATGTGAAATTTTAACTGACGTTACTTCCGTTTGGGAACATAAAAGTGAAGATGTTGCATTTTCATACTCTTGTAATGAAAATACTACAGTAAAGCAACAACTTAGTGAAAGTCAAAAGAAATTTGACCCCTCCCTTCTCACAGTTAACCCTGATATTCCCCGAGAAGAAAGAGAAAAAATCCTAAAGCTCGCATACACGTATGCAGATATTTTTCTCTGGCCAGGGGATAAATTAACTAAAACCAATGTATTGGAATATGATATCAAACTGACAGATGACACCCCAGTGTATGCCAAAACCTACCCTATTCCTTTTCATTACCGAGAACCCATGAAACAGGAAGTTCAGAAATTACTAGACCAAGGTGTTATAGAGCGCTGTGAAGGGAGTCCCTATCGACACCCAGTCTTATTAGTCAAGAAACCCAATGGGACTTACCGTTTCATCTCTGACCTCCGCGACCTTAACAGAATAATAGCTCCGATTTCCTTACAATCCCCAGACATAAAAACCATCATGACAGAGATGGCTGGAAAGAAATATTACTCAATTCTAGATATGTCCAGTGCGTTCTTTCAGGTATCATTAACAGAGCGTTCTAAGGACATTACCGCCTTTTCTATTAACAATCTGGGTAGTTTTAAGTATGCTAGGTTATGCCAGGGATTGAAAATATCGCCCGGTGTAATGAACCGCGTAAGCGAACTTGCCCTTAGCGGAATAGACAGTTCAGAACTTTCTGTTTACACTGATGATATTATTATTTACAGTTCAAATCTCCCCCACATGCTTAACATATTGGACAGAGTGTTTCAAAAGTTACGAACAGCATCCCTTAAGTTATCACCCTCTAAGTGTAGGCTAGCTTTTACCGAAGTAAAAGTCCTTGGTAACTTGGTATCTCAAAAGGGAGTTAAGATTTCAGAACACATTCTTAAAGCTATTTTGGAATATCCCACCCCTACCACCAAACGCAAGCTTCGTAGTTTTCTAGGACTTGTCAATTTCATTCGACGATTTGTGCAAGGTTTTGCAGGACCAACAGAATGTTTATTCAAGCTTCTTAAAAAGAATGTTAAATTTCAATGGACTGATGAACACCAGAAGAGCTTCGAAACACTGAAAGAAATGATTACGTCCGCCCCTATCCTCCGCCCTTATGACCCTATACGCCCCTCATATGTATACATTGATGCGAGCGGAATTGGCATTGGAGGAGCCTTGTTACAGCCTGATGAAGAAGGAAATTTACATCCATGTGCCTATTGTTCACGAGCCTTAACAGACACAGAGAAAAGAGCTGACACATTCTCACTCGAAATTGCAGGTGCATATTATGTTTTGAAAACTTTCAAATTTTTTCTTATGAATCAACATTTTGTGGTTCTCACAGACAACAAAGCCTTATCCTATCTTCGTTCAACTAAACACCATAGTTCTATTCTAGGAAGAAGAGCCCTTTATTTTCAGAATTTTGATTTCGAAATAAAGCATGTCAGCGCTAGTAAAAATGAACTTGCGGATGCACTCTCCCGTGCAAGTTTACCGCTTGACAAGACTAATCATGACAAGAAAGATGATGATGATGATGATGACTTATTCTTTCATCAAGTATTTCATGCACAAGCAGCAGATTTTGATATTAGTTCAGAACAACGTAAAAACCCCTATTTTAGAGACATTATTAATGTTTTAGAAAACAAAGATAAAGCTAGTGACCCTAAACTAGAAAAGCTTTCGTATTCTTATGTACTCAAAAATGGAGTCTTATACAGGACTAATAAAATCAAAACTGGTAATAGGGATAGACTTTGTATTCCTCATGCATTAAGAGATCAAGTTTTCGACCTTATTCATGCACACAAAATGAACGGAAGTCACCAAGGTGCTCAAAAGACATATAATTTAATGCTTATGCGCTACTTTTTCCCTAATATGAAGAAATTTGTGTACGATAAGGTTAGACATTGCATCCCTTGTCAGATTTCAAAGAAACCACAAGGTTCTAAACCGCATACGCTGCAAACATTTCAACCAGCCCAAATTCCTTTCCAACGAATTCATATTGACGTATGTGGTCCTTTAGTCTCTTCAAAAACGCACAAATACAAATATTTCCTATCGGTAGTTGATAGTTGTACAAGGTACGTCATTACAGCTCCTTTGGCTAATCATGATGCACAAAACATAGCAACAGCCCTAGTTGAGAAAGTCTTTTTAGTTCATGGCATCCCGGAAACGATCTATTTAGATCGTTCAACACCCAATTCAAGTTTACTCTTACGAGAGTTGGCTAATATTACAGGCGTACAACTAAAATATGTAGATACTTGTGCACATTTCACGAATGGATTAGTTGAAAGTTCATTTAGTTACTTGAAGAAAGCTATGAGAGTTTTTGTGTTGGAAAAGAAGGATTCATGGTGTGACTATTTAGCTAGCGCAGCGTTCAGCCACAACGTTACAATCCATTCTGGATCCCTCCAGAGCCCGTATTTTACTTTGTTTGGCTACAACCCAAGGATCTTAGCTGACGCAGTCCTTCCTTCGAACCCCGACAATGTTTCCCAGACGAACGCACAGAGACTTGAACTCCTGACTTCCATACGTAAGACAGCACATGACAACCTGCATAAGCGTTACGAACAGCAGAAAAAGTACGTAGACCGCACTTCTAGGAAAATGCAGTACTCACCAGGACAACATGTATGGATTCTAGATGCCACTCCAACTCCAGGCGTGTCAAAAGCTTTTGCGTCCTCTTATAAGTACAAAGGAACTATTCTTCGCAAAGTTAATGAGAATTCCTACGAAGTAACTTTCATCGACGGCAGGAGTAAACAAAAGACTGACACTATTACTATTTCTAGACTCAAAGCCCGCTACGACTAGTGCCATAAAAACCCCACTAACATTCATTAATAATTCACTCCGTTATTACTCTCTTTAGCCTTATCGCTCCGTACATTGCACATGCTAGCATCCCATGATCCAGCATTTTCTCACGCTCATCGACTCCCCTCCCCCCTCTTTCCACTTCCAGTGCTCGCACTGCATTTCTGCGTTAGAACGAACTCATTTTTATTTTTAATACAACATGGTTATTTTTATTTTTAACAACATCAGGATTATAGAATGCTATCTCAATCGTCGGAACATTTATAATACATCTCTTGCCTAATAATTTATTTTTACTGATATTTTAATGTTATTTTATAGTATGCGATTAAACGCATAGTAATAGTCAGAACATATCACTTAGCTGATTTGACTAATAAGTACTTAGTGTGTTTATGATCCTAACTAGCAAATATTTTTTTTTCCCCATTTGCTGGTACATATACGCTCAAATGAAGAAAAAAGTACACAGAAATAAAGAAAGAATGAACTAAGATAGAACAAGATCAATGATTTAAAGAACAAATGAACTGCGTAGAACTTGCTTGAACTTTTGGCTTTTTGGCCATAGCAATTTTTTTTTATTTACGCTTAGGTGTAACGCGAACTGCTTCTTTGAAAGCTGCAATGCACTAAATATGTTAACAAAGCATATAATAAATATAGGCAAATGTTCCCACTCTCTCCTTTAATTTTATAGTTCAAATATTGATAGCATACAACATGGTATAGCTCATATCCCATGAAATTACAATCTACTGTATTTTTCAACGAACTATTACACAAATCTATTACTTACTCTTTTTCACTTCTTTTTCAATTTTTTTTTATTAGCAGCGAATCGAAGGCGCTTAAACCTTTGTCCACAAGACACGTAAAATTCTTGCAATTGCTTTCATAAACGACAATTACACATATTACAGAAGGAAATGTCTCGTAATCACTTAGTTCGTTCTATTATCGCTGAATTCTCCTTTCTTTTCTCATTTCATTCCCGGCTAAGCCGACTATTCTAAATTCCCCCCCCCCATTCACCCCCGGCGAACTTTCCTTACAACATGGAATTATTCCACCTACTCCCCCCCCCCCGTTGCCCCGGCGAACTTTTCTTCAGGTAAACCTGTTAATCATAAACAGGTCCTCTTAAAAACTCTACATCATATAAGTAACAACGCCCCTTCGCCGTCATTCAAATTAGACATTACCTCCCCCCCCCCCAAAATAATTCACCAGTTTCATCTGAAAGTCCTTTTTCAATTGATTTTATAACCCGTCATCATTTATTGTAACCCTGCTCCACTACCTTTTGCTTTTTCCTAATTTTTCCCTTTTTGCGCTTGTTTCATTTTCTCATCGCCACGGATGCTACCGGACCCATGACGACCACTGGCTTGTACCATCGAGCGACAGACCTAGGCTCATCGCAGAGACCGACGACGATTTTGTGGAGTTCCAGCCCCAACAAGGACCCGTTCCCGTCTGGACCCCATGGCTGATTTTTCCATCTCCCACGCCGCGACCCAGATGTGGAGCGCTTTACCCAGGACGTTTGTTGACCCAAAGCGCCATCGCAAAGTTGACTTCCAGACTGCCTTCCCATGACGATCTACATCGACAAGGCCCCGCCCACTGAGTGCATTGTGCTCTTGTTTCCTGACGTCATATGATGCATATGTTATTTTTCATCGGCTACAAGTGTTCCGGTGCTCAGCTACTTCAACTACAGTAAGGCACATGCTATTAGTACACACGCATGTTCTTTACAGTGCCAAAGTTTGTGCCCATGGGTACTACCCATACTGGATTAGAGATACGTCTCTTTCTTTTGTGTTTTTTTTTTTTATCGTCAGCTGCACAGAACGTCCAGCCTATGGCGGCATGCAGTTTACAGAGTTGCCATAGGTAACATACCTCAAGGCTCCGCCCAGCATCGTGTATGTTCCGCCGAGTGTACTTTGAACTCAGCAAACAGTAAATACAACCGCTTGCGGTTCCCGGCGATTCTTCACACTGAGCTGACATGTGTTTTTTTTTTATTATTATTGTGCTGTCATCACTCAATCAAAACTAGTTCAGTGTCACACTTATGTAATTATTTTTATCCCTGCCTCAAGACTTAGTTAATTGTGCTCGTACTTTTTGAGTTTCTAAGAGGCTATGACCTACAATTTAATTTTTTTTATTATTCTACGTGTTTTATATTTTTTTTTCTCAACGGTGTTTGGTGCCACGATATGATATGACTATTCTGGTGATTTCAATTTTTTTTACGGTGATGTGATTCTTCTAGTGATTGGCTTGCTGTATTGGTTTTCTACGAGTTTTGATATGTTAATAAATCATAATTTTTAAATATAACCTACTCCGGACGAGGTAGTCGACCATCACAGAGTGGTTCGATTATTTCAACAAGGGGAATGTAGAGATATGGAGACCATTAAACCGAGAAAACCTCGTCATGTTAACATTCACCCTTGTTCATTTCCTGAACTTGTCCGACCAGCGAGCGATCTCAAGAATGCGCTAACTTGTAACTTCCGTAAAACAAGGAACTGGAAATGCAAACGCGTGGATCTAAACAGGATCTACCGCGTTTGAAAGGTTTAACAACCTTTCGACGCCTAGAATGATAAAAGCAAGCTCCTAACCGGAGCTCGCTCTCTTTTGGATTCTGACACTCATCGACGCTACATGGATACTAGTCCGATTACTTAAACAACACGTTACACTGCTAACTACGACGATGGAAGACGGAGTTACCGCTGCCTAGCATGCTACAAGGCGCAAGGGATCGCCCGGTTTGGTGAACTGAGGGTCGCTGGATAGAACCTTGGAACTGTCACGATTCGGTCTGCGAGAAGCATTAGGACAAGACATCACACACATCTACCAGGTATGAACAAGCGTGAATAACCTTTACACCAACTTTCCATATCTCTAACCTCCTAACGGAGCAGGTTCAGCCATCAAATATTATTAAGCTCTACCTAAATGTTTAAATGAAACTTCCCTGTGACCTCTCAGAGCCCAGGAAAACGGGCTTACAACAATATATATTTTGTTCAGCTGTGTGCTTTGTATATTTCTTGTGTATATTTAATATGTTAATATTATTAATTTTTATTCTCGGTTTATTATACAAAATTTTTTGGGTTTTAAATCAAAACTCTATGCTTATTATGACAGGTTGTAAAGCTAATAGCCTACAAGTGGAAAAAGAGAATAAATATTGATCTACACTGACCTTCCGCAAATGCCTGCACAGACATGCATGTCCTAGAAAGGCAATGACCTAGCACTGTGTTATGTATTGATTTTTGTATAACAGGCTGGGACAGATATAAGCCTGACTCTAAATAAGAGTGGATTACAACAAACAAGCTGGATGCAACAAATATCAGATTTTTTATACAAAATATAAGCCCTTTTTGTTCAATATACCAGAAATATATTTAATATGAATAATAAGAAATATTATATATTAAACCAAACAGGCCTGTAAGTATGAGAAGCACTGTAACAACACATCTGTACTCCTCAGCCACTCTCACAATACTGGCTGATATGTAATGCAAAATCTCTTTATATACCCTAAGCATGGATTAAAACATCTGAAACAACAAAGCAATCAGAATATAACACATCATCACATTATGTCATAATTAACCAATCAGAAAACAACACATGCATAATATTGGATAATAATTTGTTGCACAGCATGATGCAATAGAAATAAACCAGAAGTAAGCATGTGTGTGTGTGGGTGGGTGTGTGTGTGTATGTGTGTGTGTGTGGGTGTGTGTTTTATGAGGATTTTGGCTTAATTTCAAGTGTATCCAAAACAATATCAAGAAGGGGCATATTTTTAACAAGCTTATGGACAACAATCTGGCTGATGCAACTTTTGTAAGTATGGGCAAATCAATCTGAGGGGGCTCATCATTTGTACACTGTAGTTTCGGGAAATTCCCGAGGGCATTTTTACAAAAATCTTGGATTAGACAGGGTGCTACACTTGAGCAAAAAGCTCATATGCTCATCTTGAGCAAGGTTTAAGTGTAGCCAAATCTTCCTGAGGGGGGTTCATCATTTGTTGAGTTTATAATACCACAAATCACACTACTCCCCTGGCACTTGTGAGAAAGCAGAATTTAACAGACAAACTTCTGCAACTTTTGGTTGGGCCAACAGCAAAGTCGTTCTCCAATTTTGTGTAAGAAGATAAATTGTAGTTGGCAGACATACATACCGGGTGGCCAGAATTAAAGTTACCGAACTCAGAGCACTCTGTAGCCTGTTTGAGGCATCATAGAACTCTGAAATTTTTTGAATCCACCATGCAAACCATGGGGAAGAGGATGGCAATACAAAAAGTTCAATTTTCCGCCACCAGGTTGAAATGTGGAGCTGTACTTCCATGATGGGTTGTAAACTGCTCCAATTGGTTATGGATTTGCCTTTACTTTGCAAACTTGTAATAAACAAGAGATTATTTTCTCGCAACCTCCAGCCACTAACAAATGTATTTCTAATTAATATCTCAGCTAAATCACTTAGCGTTGAGTGCTGAACAAAAGTTCGGAAGTGATCACCATACCATTAAATAAGAAAGAACGTGCATTGCTGGTGGAGTTGTTTTATCAGAACGGTAGTAATAGTGCAGCTGCATATTGAACACTGCTGTACTGGCAGAAACCAACAATAAAGATTTGTACACCTGACTTATGTTTTTCAATATTCATTATTACAGCGCCACTTTTCAACCTGGTGGTGGAAAATTGAACTGTTTTTTACGCAATCCTCTTCCCCATGGTCTGCGTAGTGGATTCACCAACTTTCAGAGTTCTACGATGCCTCAAACAGGCTACAGAGTGCTCTGAGTTGGGTAACTTTAATTCTGGCCACCCGGTACGATGAACTGATGGTTTCATTTTACTTGGGAATTATGCTATTTTTAGCTAGTAGCAAAGATGAAGATGGATGGATGCTGATAAGAGGAAATAGGTGAGACACAGAACAAGCCCCCAGACGCCAAGGCCGAGTGTACTACTTGGAAGTGAGGTTGATTTGTGTGTCTTCAGCCAGACATTCGACCAATCAAAAGCGAGATCGAGCAAAACTGAATAAAACTGTGGCAGGAAGACGGAAACAAAATTAGAGAATAGCGGATATTTTCGGTACTATGGCCAACAACCGGAATAAATATAGCTGCAGTTACAAAAACTAAACCTTTAACACTTAGAGGGATTTAGCTCGGCCAGATTACAGTAAAACCTCATTAACACGAACCCCAAGGGACCGAAAAATCAAGAGTTCGTGTTAAAAATATTCGTGCTAACCGGGACTCAAATTTTATTTCTACTTCCTCTCCGATTTTCAGTTTTGTTTGCAGGTCTATGCCTATCTGCTTCATCTTGGCCATGGCTCCCGTCTTACTGCATGCAACGTGATGTTTATCGTACGTTCTAAAGAATAGAAAAACACATCTGAACACACAACTGAATCTGTTGGTTAAATACGTATAAGCTCATTGTTGACGCGATGATCGCGATTGTCGAGTTGCACCCAAGTTTTAATCTTGATGTTACTCGTACTGACTATGTTTTAAAGAATAGAAAAACACAATACTGTATAAGTTGATTTTGGACAAGATTATAGAGATTGTTCAGCGATTTCTTACATACCTAGCAGAGGAAAGACAAAGGAACAACAGAAAAGAAAATATGAAAAACTTTGAAAGTTCGTGTTAAATGAGATCTAATGACGCAACGGTCTAAAAGACAGTTCGTAATTCGTGGTAACCGAAATTCGCGTTAACCGATAAAACTTTCTATAAGATATAATACATTCCTGCCGGGACCAACATTTTGTTGATGTTAACCGAGTGCTCGTCTTAAGCCAGTTTGTGTTAACGAAGGTTTACTGTATAACCAATAACTGAAAGAAAAATATTATGAAAATTTGCTTTTTAGGAAACTATGAATACATCAAAGAAATATTTATGTAAAAAGATCGTATTCAAGTGCGACACATTATCACCATAGTTCTTGCCTGGTCTTACAGCGGCAAGGAAAGTGGGCAACGGGAAAGCGGCCAATCCAGCAGCCTGTAGCACGAGGTGCATGCAGCACCTCTTCCCGCGACGTCGTAACTCTCGACGACAGCGCTATTGTCTGACTGGTGCGCGGTGTATTCCACGCTCCCCACTTCTCTTGTACAGTGTCTCCCAAAGTTTTAGGACAACGACATTTTAAACTAGGCAACCCAATTTACACAAGCCGTTGGTGGGTTGCGTGCAGAGTTAGGCTCAATTTCAGGGTTGCCACATGCACAATAGATATTTATAAAATACGCGAAAGAAATATAAACAAGTATTATTGTATAAAATTATTAAAAATATCACTATTATATCGCAAATGACAAAATTCTTTCTGAAAGAAAAAAATAGGTTTTCTAGTATTTCATCGCTGATGAGTCTACAGTAAGGAAAGGAGGTGAGAGGAAACGAAAGGTTACAAAGGAGAGGAGAAAGAGAAAGCGAAAGGAGAAGAGGAAAAGTAGAGGAGAGAAGAAAGATAGGATAGACGAGGAGAGGAGATGTAGTGAGGAGAATGGAAAAAGATTCGAGGGGAGATGAGGAAAAAAGAACAAAGAAGAGAAAAGAGGAGGAAAACGAGACGAGAGGAGAGGAGGAGACGAGAAGAGGGAAGTGGAGAGTAGAGTAAAGGAGAGAAAAAGAGAAGAACGAACAAAGAGAGAATAGTGCAGTGGAGTCGGAAATCTAAGACAGGAAAGGAGATAAGAGGAGTGGAGAAGAGTGGGATGGAGATAAGATGCGAGAAAAGTAGGGAAGGCGATATGAGATAAAAGCAGAACGGAAAGAGGGGAGAGAAGACGGAGAAGGAACTGCAGAGAAGAGGAAGTTGCAGAAAATATCGTCTGAGCGTCAAGAATGGATGCATTGGTCAAATTATCGACATGAAACATTCAATAACATTTTGAAATATATTGGAGAATATATTAGATCGGTGCGAAATGCCTTTTGGCTGAGTTCAGAGCAAATTAAAATCTTCCATGTAAGATCTTTGATTTTACCTGCGATTACACCACTAAAAAAATGAACGTAATTTTTAATATTTATAAGAATTGTTCAATTTTTCTCCACTTCTCGGTTCGTTGAAATGGAGATTTTGTAATTCAATATTTCCCCTCCCCCCATCGTTAATTCCAAACTGAATCATTCCGTTTCACACGGCGTGGACAATTAGCACAATGGGATATGTCTAAAAGTTACGAAAATTTTCTGCCACCGGAAGGGTTTGAACCTACGACCATCAGAATGACAATCCTGAACGGTAGCCACTACCCTACAAGCTTCAGCTCCTTAAACCAGGTAGAAGAACCACTACACCACGCCTTTACCTTCGAATGAAACAACAATTTATTTTAAGTATTCTGTCCCTCCAATATTGTAAATGTCGTTTGGTATACGTGTAGTTGAACTTTTACTTTAATTTTGATTTGCTTTCTTGTAGTATAACCGATATCTTCGAGAAATAATTTTCGAAGTGATTAAAAACGAGAATATTGGTAGTTGTGAAAAATGCGAGTTATTTCTTCTAACTTATTATTGTGATTAGACATTACGTACTAATGGAAAATATCTAGAGGCTTGAACATTACAGGACGATGTTCTTTTCCTGTGATACTGTAACAGACAAGATGCTTATTTACTGATGCAAGTCTTGTGTCCATAACAGTCTTATGAAATGTATTTGCTGTTGCGTAAGATAACACGAAATAATTACACCGTGTGCGAACTACCAAATCTGTGCAACGTTATACGTAAACAGGCGGAACATTTTATTCATAAAATCACTTCGCATTTGACAGTGTTAGTCAAGAGAGACTCGTGGGACACTGTGTTAAGGTGCTGGACTAAATCCTTCTAATTTTTCTTCCTCGAAGAACAACAATTTCTAAGGAAGAGCAACATGATGATCTTTCTTATTTCTTTTAAAGGCTTACACTTTCCTTTAATTGGGTTAAAAATAAATAAGAATATTGCTTGCATTTCTGTCATTGACGTAGACCAGAGAGAGAGAGACAGACAGACAGACAGATATTACAAAATAGTTCAAATAGTGCGAGCGCCATAAAAAAGTCATGATAATTCTATGTTGCGTACTTAGAATTATTCATACAATAAAGAACATGTCTAATTGTGAGTTAACAAAAAAAAAAAAACAATAGTAAAGAGACATTTTCGCATCACGATTGCAGTTCGAAAAAGTCGGGACAGGGATCGAAAGTAACGCACTGTCCTGACTAAATCGCTGAATCGGACGTCTGGTAGCCTTGCATCAATGATTATAAAACTAAAACCACCCAATATTGCAGCTTGAAGACTTTTGCGCAAGAAACAGATTCATTTATACAAGAGCAAAATTGACATTTTTACACATCCTTGCATCCTTGCATTGAACTCAAGAGGAAAAAGGGGAAAAATTAGCATGTCCTGAATTGCCACACATATAAATAGATATTTCATTAATATTTGTCAATGTCTTTGAAGCAGTACACAATTATCGTTAGAGTATCATAATTCATGATCTTATATATAAAAATATCCCGTTGGACGTGTGTCAATTCATTTATTTGTGTATTTTTTTATAAATTCCATATGCAGACCAATGTAGCCACTATATACTGCTATTACAAATAATGTTACCATGCTCTTGTTTAATGGAAGGGATTCTTTTTAAGGAACATCTAGTATGGAGGATCGAACGTGGGACCGTAATGCTTTCAAGAACTGTAATCAATACACTACGCCCTTTGTTTTCTTGGAGCTACTGTTCCTAATTATTCTGTCGCCTCAATATTGTAAATGTTATCTGCAAAAAAGAAGTTAAATACTCAGATATAGCTCTGTACTTCTAGAATTACTTTATACACATGCATTTGAAATTTAACTCTGAATTTCTTTCTTCGTATTAGGATATCTGAGCTTCTGAATATATTTTATTTGTAATTTTATACCGGTTTCATGAAAATCTACGAAATAGTTCCTTATAACTTGGAATATGGTGAATAGATATGAAATGTCTTGAAATTAATTTTCGACCACTAGATTTTGGCAAGGGAATTATGAGTGATCCGTTTCCAGTTATTCATTGCTTAAACAAACGTTGTAAAACTATGTGGAATTTTCATTCTGGGATAAGTTTCTTTAATTGCTACATGTATGCGAACTACACTCTGTCCCACTTATCTCTGGAGCAGGTGAACGAAAACAAGTATCTCAGAAGCGATGAACACGTGAGAGGAATGGGATTGCGTGGAGGGAGGAAAGCCACTGCAGTTACCAGCCTGCCCAGCAGCGTGCACTGATCCCCTCTCCCCTCTCTCCACTTCTCTTCCGCTATGCGCGGCTTTGCTCCAGAGATGCTGGGACAGGGTACAGTTAATTGTTTCTCAAAAGGTATCATCTATGTCTGTATGCCACACATTTAATTCTTACTCACATGGAAAAAAATGTCAATTTGTATTCAGGGGTAGTTTCACAGTTACAAACTATTTTGGCCTTGATGAGAAGTTTAGTGTAAGTAGGCATTTTGTTTATAATTTTGAAATTGAGGTCGTCTAAAGTTGAAATCCTCATATTTAGGGCTTGAACTCGTCACTTAAGAGGTTGAAGATCGTCCTCTACTTTGTGCGTGACCTTCTTTATTTTTCTATTCATTATTCATCCTCATCGTCGCGATTAGCCAAAGGTAAAATAAGAAAAGTCCTCCTCCGTGACCTCCGACTCCAGGACGGCATGGATTCGAGTCCGCCTATGCTCACTCTCTAGGTTCTCGGCCTGTGTATGGGACCGGTGGCAACCCACCATGGTGAAGAAATTGGGGAGCTACGAGTGAGTAGCGTAACGCGGTCTCGGAAATCTCCTATGGGGCATGTTCCTGGGTAAACAAAAAATAATCGATCAGACAATTCGATTATCGAAGGCGATAAAATAACCTCCGGTTGACCAAGTTGCCAATATGAATAAATGGAATACAGATTGTCTTCGAGCTTACATTGTTAAAAAGGAGCGGATACACGTATTACTATCCCAATAATTATTCAATACGGTTTTTTGTTTGTCAGGTATTATCACTTAAACTGTTGCATGTTGAGCTGGTGCCTGCCTACCTAGCCGCCTCTGATGAAATCTACCATTCTTCAGATTCTCTTTAAAATTCGACTCTGGTCACTTGTAACGTGCTGGGTGCAGACACTGTGCATCGAAGCACAGTGTTTTGCGATAAGAAGCGGCCTTGAATAGCGTGAGTGAGTCACTTTGATCGCGAGCAAGCTAGACTACCAAGCTTGTCTGCCTTTGAAAACCAAGTCATATTTTTCACGGTTTCCGAACGCGATTGCTATTGTAGAAGTATATATTCTCTCAAACGAGCAAGAATGGAAATTCGACCAATGTTCTCCCGTCGTTTAAAACCAAATATTATCTATTAAACGAAAAGTTCACGATTGTCAATAAACGGTTTAACCTATCTGAGCATAAGGTGAATGTAAATACTAAATTTAATAGAAAGGTTCTCCAAAATTTCTCTTCCACTGTCTACGTAAGGTCAGTACCCAGGGTAGGGGCCGTGTGGGCCATGCTTCCCCCTCGAACCCTAAAATATTTACATGTGAACATATAAATAAATAAGTACGAAAATAACATCTTCGATTTTTGAAATGTGTAAAAATTTCACTTTTGCTCTTGTATAAATGAATCTGTTTCTTGCGCAAAAGTCTTCAAGCTGCAATATTGGGTGGTTTTAGTTTTATAATCATTGATGCAAGGCTACCAGACGTCCGATTCAGCGATTTAGTCAGGACAGTGCGTTACTTTCGATCCCTGTCCCGACTTTTTCGAACTGCAATCGTGATGCGAAAATGTCTCTTTACTATTGTTTTTTTTTTGTTAACTCACAATTAGACATGTTCTTTATTGTATGAATAATTCTAAGTACGCAACATAGAATTATCATGACTTTTTTATGGCGCTCGCACTATTTGAACTATTTTGTAATATCTGTCTGTCTGTCTGTCTCTCTCTCTCTGGTCTACGTCAATGACAGAAATGCAAGCAATATTCTTATTTATTTTTAACCCAATTAAAGGAAAGTGTAAGCCTTTAAAAGAAATAAGAAAGATCATCATGTTGCTCTTCCTTAGAAATTGTTGTTCTTCGAGGAAGAAAAATTAGAAGGATTTAGTCCAGCACCTTAACACAGTGTCCCACGAGTCTCTCTTGACTAACACTGTCAAATGTGAAGTGATTTTATGAATAAAATGTTCCGCCTGTTTACGTATAACGTTGCACAGATTTGGTAGTTCGCACACGGTGTAATTATTTCGTGTTATCTTACGCAACAGCAAATACATTTCATAAGACTGTTATGGACACAAGACTTGCATCAGTAAACAAGTATTTTGTCTGTTACAGTATCACAGGAAAAGAACATCGTCCTGTAATGTTCAAGCCTCTAGATATTTTCCATTAGTACGTAATGTCTAATCACAATAATACGTTAGAAGAAATAACTCGCATTTTTCACAACTACCAATATTCTCGTTTTTAATCACTTCGAAAATTATTTCTCGAAGATATCGGTTATACTACAAGAAAGCAAATCAAAATTAAAGTAAAAGTTCAACTACACGTATACCAAACGACATTTACAATATTGGAGGGACAGAATACTTAAAATAAATTGTTGTTTCATTCGAAGGTAAAGGCGTGGTGTAGTGGTTCTTCTACCTGGTTTAAGGAGCTGAAGCTTGTAGGGTAGTGGCTACCGTTCAGGATTGTCAATCTGATGGTCGTAGGTTCAAACGCTTCCGGTGGCAGAAAATTTTCGTAACTTTTAGACATATCCCATTGTGCTAATTGTCCACGCCGTGTGAAACGGAATGATTCAGTTTGGAATTAACGATGGGGGGAGGGGAAATATTGAATTACAAAATCTCCATTTCAACGAACCGAGAAGTGGAGAAAAATTGAACAATTCTTATAAATATTAAAAATTACGTTCATTTTTTTAGTGGTGTAATCGCAGGTAAAATCAAAGATCTTACATGGAAGATTTTAATTTGCTCTGAACTCAGCCAAAAGGCATTTCGCACCGATCTAATATATTCTCCAATATATTTCAAAATGTTATTGAATGTTTCATGTCGATAATTTGACCAATGCATCCATTCTTGACGCTCAGACGATATTTTCTGCAACTTCCTCTTCTCTGCAGTTCCTTCTCCGTCTTCTCTCCCCTCTTTCCGTTCTGCTTTTATCTCATATCGCCTTCCCTACTTTTCTCGCATCTTATCTCCATCCCACTCTTCTCCACTCCTCTTATCTCCTTTCCTGTCTTAGATTTCCGACTCCACTGCACTATTCTCTCTTTGTTCGTTCTTCTCTTTTTCTCTCCTTTACTCTACTCTCCACTTCCCTCTTCTCGTCTCCTCCTCTCCTCTCGTCTCGTTTTCCTCCTCTTTTCTCTTCTTTGTTCTTTTTTCCTCATCTCCCCTCGAATCTTTTTCCATTCTCCTCACTACATCTCCTCTCCTCGTCTATCCTATCTTTCTTCTCTCCTCTACTTTTCCTCTTCTCCTTTCGCTTTCTCTTTCTCCTCTCCTTTGTAACCTTTCGTTTCCTCTCACCTCCTTTCCTTACTGTAGACTCATCAGCGATGAAATACTAGAAAACCTATTTTTTTCTTTCAGAAAGAATTTTGTCATTTGCGATATAATAGTGATATTTTTAATAATTTTATACAATAATACTTGTTTATATTTCTTTCGCGTATTTTATAAATATCTATTGTGCATGTGGCAACCCTGAAATTGAGCCTAACTCTGCACGCAACCCACCAACGGCTTGTGTAAATTGGGTTGCCTAGTTTAAAATGTCGTTGTCCTAAAATTTTTGAGAGACACTGTACGCATGTAGGCCTCCCGCCGTAAGACGAGCTATAGCAATTTGTTAGAAAGCCGATGTAGCCAAAAAAATGGTCTCATTAGTATGCATGCTACATAATAAACGGTGCTCCAAAAAGTTTCTTTAGAAATATAATGCAGCTCAATCAATTGTTTCAATCCAAACAAAAGTATTCTTTTTCGTGTGTAATGTCGAAATTGGTGACCTAAAGCTAACTAGTCTCTAAGCAATGAGAGTTTAAAGCTGTCACTGAATATGTGCCAATTTCGCAGGAGTGTGTTGAAGGTTGAACAAGTCAAGGAATGTGTATTACCTAGCAATAAAGTTTAGGAAAGTCTGTTTTTCCCGACATTCTCCGGGAGGCAAGATACTCAGTATACTCTATCGCGGGAATCTCTGGAGCAATGACGCGTATAACGGTAGAGAAGGGTATTGCGGAGCGAATCAGTACACGCTGCGGCAAAGATTGGAAACTACAGGCGCGTTTCCCCCTCCACGCAATTCCGTTCCCACTCTCACTTGTTCATTGGTCGAGCCCTCTCGTGTCACTACTTGCGCAGAGACCAGCTCTCGTTCACTTGCTACAGAGATGCCTGGGACAGAGTATAGACGAAGAGTCATTTACGAGAAAAGTGATAAAGCAACAGTACCGAACTCACCCTTGGAATGCACCCTTATTTGTACCCGAGAAATCTCTCACTAACCTTTCACTGTGTGAACTTAAACGGGGCCAAATATCTTTTAATGACAAGCTATTTGTTTTCTGTTAAGGCGAAGCGTCACAGTCTTGCATTAGATGTGCATTTGTTTCAATATCACCGGAATGGGCACTGCTACTGGGAAAAAATGTACAAGAGAGTTGCAAGTGGAAGCGGTTTCTTAAGATGATTATTTAGCTAGATACGATATGTAAAAAATATGATTAATAAGTATTTACAGAATACCATGTATTCTTTATGGGAAATCAACTTCAAGTTGCAGCTAATCAAATGAAAGTTTCGACTTTTCGTATGACAAACAAAATCTTTAACGTGTCCTCTTTCCGTTCATGTGTTTTTCTACAGCATCGGGAGTTTGATATTCCCAAAAGAACAAGTAAAATAATACTCGCATGAACGTAGTGCTGAGTTTTCTCCCCCTCCTAGACCATCCAGCGTACAGGGTCAACGAAATTAGTAATACGTTGTGTTTTATACAGCGTATATTGATACACGTGTACGTATTTTGAATTGTATCTTCTGCAAATATGCTGTATAAAGAAACAAACTGCCGGAGTACTAATTGAGGCGAGTGGACAAACCTCTCTTTCTCTAGCTCGAGGCGGGGAAAGGTCGGTGGGGTAAGGACGGATTCGGGTCCTCGCGTCTGGCTGGACATGGAACTGTTCCTCGTGTCGATTTTCTTTCAGTTTTGGCTAGTCGCGACGATGACACTGCTGAGCAACACTGCCCATGCTGAGGCCAGGACTCAAACCCGAGAACGTCGGTGGTGAGATCGAAATTTTACCATGGAGATGCTTTGATAGTACGGTGACCATGTGTAGCCATACGTTTCAATCAAACTCGAATTGCGCACAAAACCTGGCCAGGGATGAATGTTGATAAGGATTCACTAATCTCCGAGCACGAATTGCGCACAGAGCAGTGAAGTGAAAGTGCTCGTGATATATTTCAGCCAATAACGTTCGACCTAATGTGAAATCTGTTAAATTGTGAAGCCATATCTTTCATTTGCAGTTGTGACATTAATTTGAAGTCATGGCAATAAAGTGAATTGCGTACTGTGTGAATAAAGTGTAGCAATATGGAAATACCTAGGTACAAGAAAATTGGAGTGAGAGAGAAAGCGCACTTCTCGTTTACTTAAACCATACAGTTCGAGAGGGGAAGATATTGAAATCTACGGGTGGAGAACGCTGGTGTACCAGTAAATCATGTAAGGCCATACTTTACACACTCGGCGATGGAACTACATTCTCGCGGATGGAAAAAGAGCACAATCATGACGCCCTCCGAGACCAGGTTTTAAGGAGAAAATCCCTGAGCAACAGCATCAAGAGAAAAGGAGATGAGATTGAAATAATAATATTAATATATAATACTGATCGTTTGAGTTTTGTGAAATGCGTATCTTACAAGGTATCTTGCTAACTAGAAGTGAGTGGTATAATCATA
Source organism: Lepisma saccharinum (assembly GCF_977018435.1). NCBI lineage: Eukaryota > Metazoa > Arthropoda > Insecta > Zygentoma > Lepismatidae > Lepisma > Lepisma saccharinum. The sequence continues at coordinate 15,470 of NW_028143435.1, read as the reverse complement.
ATAAATTTGTTAATGTTTATATTAAAATGTAATTGCTAAGTACATGTGAATCGTTTGGATGTCTATATTAAAATGTAATTTGGTATATGATTATTGACAATTTTGCCAAATCTGAAATAAAATTGTAATTCGTATTCTTAGTTTCATTAATTGTTACATGCTTTAAATTTGTTTCATTTCTGAATGTATTTTCAGCAAACTTACGCATGGTGCGCAGTTCGTGCTCAGTGGAAGGGGACGATTCTCGGTCCGGTGCGCAATTCGGGTTCGGTGAGACACCTGCACTACGGTAGATGCGCAATTCGTGAGAACCCAACAATCCATTGGATCCACACGCAGATAGAGAGCGGAAAAAACATTTTTCTACCTAACAGAGCAGAATGAACGAAAGAAAAAATGAGAAATAAAACACAGCGAGATGCCAGAACTCGCAAAAGAGTGAGCTAACATTGTTAGCTTTTCCTGAAAAGCAAACCTCCAGAATTATGAACACAGCCTCGGGCTACAACGGAGAAGCACGAAAATTATAAACATTCCAAGAGAGCGGAAAATAAATCTTAAAAGGAAAACAGAGGTTAAGTAATGCAAATACCACGCACAGGGGTAAAGAAAACACAAACTAATTACCCAGTAGAGGACTTTGCAACTAAGAGACGTGGAAACTCAAAAATTTTACAACACTGACACAAAAGTTCAGCTCTAAATTCTGAATTTCTCCCCCTCTTGATACTTCTTTTATCCAAGGAGGATTTACTTAAACTTGTGCAAGTCTTTCATCCATTTCGTCACTCGGAAGGAAAAAGTCGTCGCTCTCTTCACCAGGTGCATTGTGGTTACCAAGTGAACAAACACACTCTGTAGCCTGTGTTCGTCAAAGATAAATATTTCGTCTATTTTCTGTGTTCTGACGTTTCAAAGGCAAATTAATGTTTATTCAGGTTTTTAACATAAAAAATCTTCTCCACATCCTGCTATTAAGAGGAGCTCGGAAGAGTTTCTCCACAAGTTAAACAAAAGTCAATGTAATGGATACCTCTACGGAGAACTGTACCGGTGGTTGCATCAAGTAATGTTATTAGTACGAATATAACGTTTCTAAGATTGGAATGTTGTAGAACAGATGTAAAGAAATAACTGACGGGTCGGGGAAAAAAATCCAGGAAAGTATATTTTCTGTTGCAAGAAGAAGCAAGTTGGTAATGAGCTATATGCTTCTGTTCCCATTTGATGCTTCTCTTCATCTTGGATCCAACGAACATCAATGCATCACTTACAACAGAAAATAGACTTACCTCGTCCTTCGTCCGACCTTTCAACTATAGTAACTAACTCACTAGCCTTCCTAAACTCGAAGGCTTATGGTTGTCCCTATCCTGGGTAAGATAAATCCAATTCTTTCATGTCCAGATATTATTAGAGTAATTACATCAAGAAAACTTAGGTGGGCAGGCCATGTGGCACGAATGGGAGAGGAAAAAAGAATTTACAGGATTCTTGTTGAGAAACCTGATGGTAAGAGACCTGTAGGAAGGCCAAGACGAAGATGGAAGCATAAATTTGAGGTGGACCTAAAGGAAATCAGTAGGGATGGAAAAGATTGGATTGGTCTTGTTCAGGATAGGAACAGATGGAAGGTTTGTGTTTCTGCAGCCATAAACCTTCGGGTAGTGGAAGAAAAATTCAATTGAAGCTCCTCTGCACATAAATTTTCATCTCCAATATTTGTTTCTCCTTGCTCAAAAGAAAGAATTCACACAAGATACAAAGATGAAATTAATTATTTCCCTAGGAAACTGGAGATATTTCGTTCTAAATCATATCAAGTTTGTGCTACGTTTCCACCGATGCAATATCCGGCATCTAGGAAATTCCACAAGCAATATACCTTCAAATTAAATGTACTCAGTTGTTCCTAGAAACGTGAAACTATTTCTGTTCGGCGTTCCTTCAAAGGAGCCCTCATTCCAATGTAACTTAGGGTTCGTTGCTTCCCCATGGTCGGCTGGCTCTCTAGATACAGATAAGAGCTACATTCAGGAGTAAAATCGGCCGTCGCCGTAGAGACAGGCAACACACAAAATGCATCAGAGAAGAGAGAATTTCAAGATCTATACTGAACGTATTTCCAACTGGCGGCTGGGAAACAACGAATCAGCGATCAGATTCGACTGATCTTCGACTGACATCGGGCATTTTCGAGTCAGAAGGCACCGAACGCTCTTACCGGGACGAAACAAATTAGCGTCGGATACACAGCATATTGCCGAGCGTACTGTAAAACGGGAGAGAGAGAGAGAGTACTGGATAAAAGTAGAGTTGTGCGATATTTCGATATAGAGTCGATATTATTAAAATATCAAAGCGTCGATATGGTAAAAATATCGGCACCAATATACCGATATCGAAAATATCGACGTCGATATTCGATATGTCGATATTCGATATCTATATATGATAGCGATATTATCGACGTATGGTGGTGTTGCATTCCTTACGTACAGCCAACGTCAAATTGTCAATCGCTATTTTCATTCTTTCTATTCTACATTCTGTGTTGCTTTAAGGAATGAAGTTCTTTTAATTCGAAGCAGATGTTGGCCTCAGCTTATTGACCTTTTTATTACAATTCATGATTATCATATTGTTGAAAACTGACTGGAGAAAAATAATGATGGACAATTCCCATACCATTTATTTTGCCATTGGCTGTACAACGTAAGTCAAACATAAGGATGTAGTAGTTATGTACCCCCGTTGAAGTCGATAAATCAATTGATTGGAAAAGATCGATCAAAGATCAATTGATGATGTAGGTGTGTGGGCAAGCAAGTGTGGGGTTTTTGAGCGTTTTGATTGGTTGTTGGGGAAAAAGTGGGCGGGGCTTAATGATATGGGTTTCCTGTTACTGAGGAGATTGATAAGTGTTTCCGGGGGGTGTTTTCGTGGGCTTTGATAAGTTTGGCGGGTTTCCTGTTGTTAATGAGTGATTGATAAGTGTTTCCGGTCTGGAGTTGATTAAGGGGGGCGTTTTCGGGGTCTTTGATAAGTTTGGCGGGAATGTAGGTTTGGATGAATTTGCAATTTCAGGGAGTCACGTGACTGTTTGTGACGTCACAAATGGAAGTCACGTGACCATAATTGGAGTACGTGTTTCCGGTGTCTGAGGAAAGATGGCGTTGATGAGTTTGAAATTCTGGGAATCGTGATACGTGTTTCCGTTGTTTGATGAGAGATGGCGTCTAAAACTGTACTAGGAGTTGAAGTAATAAAACCGTTTGTACATACAAGTAAATGTTATTATTGTATCGAAATAAATAGATGTAATATACTTACAAAATTCTCTCCCTCCACCAATGCAACACTGTACCAGTCGAGGCGTTACGGCAGAATGAAAAATCTGCAGTGATGGTCACAACACATGCATATCAGTTCTGTGTAGAGTTTGGTCATTAGCGGTACGGATGCAACGTCTTTGCTGATTATGCATGCCAGAGATAACCAACCACAACTTCCGCGTTGAGTCTGCGGCGGGGCTTGATGATATGGGTTTCCTGTTGTTAATGAGGAGCTTGATAAGTGTTTCCGGTCGGGAGTTGAATTATGGTTTTGGGGGGCGTTTTCGGGACTTTGATAAGATTGCGGGTTTCTGTCGGTTGGGGAATTGATAAGATGGTCTCCTGTTGTTAATGATGAGGTGACGGTTTTCTGGGAATGTTGATATGGGTTGAGGTTTCCTGTTGTTAATCAGGAGGTGACTACGGTTAGTTTTCTGGGAATGGTGATATGGGTTTCCGTTGGGGGGCGTAAATGACTGTTGAAGTTGATAAGAGTCGACGGTTGAGAAGATAAAGGAGTTGGAAAGGAAATATGTTGGGATGTTGAAGCGATATGGAGAGATTGTGGAACACGTGTTGGGACATGTCGGGTGTTTCTTGGAATGGGCATGTAGAAGTTCGTGGGAACGTTGATAAGGTATGACTGTGTGCAGGATACGTTAGTAGGCGGTGGAATGGAGAGCGGGCAAAAAGGAAAAAAAGTTTCCGAGAGGCAGCATGTGAATAGAATAAAAAAAGTTGTGTTCTCGGAGGAGGTGGAGATTCATAGTATACCGGGAAAAGAGGAGGACCGACGAGGCACGTGGGCGTTGGATGCCTTGCGCGAGAGAATGCGCAGAGAATATCAGGGAATTTGAGGAGGGGTAGGTAGGTATATAAAAGGTTTTGGCGTGTTTCACTTACACAGTTCGGCAGACTGTACGCTATCAGGTAGTAATCATCTGCGATTTTGCTGACACTTGTTCCTGGACACCTTTGCTGATATTTGTTCCTGGACGAGCTAGGTATAAAATCAGTATTCCGAGGTGAGTACTATAGGTTTCGTACGCCTATATGTGAGTAAAATGTAAATAGAACCAATGTTCGGAAATCCAAAATAGCGACCGGAAGTGGGGTTATCTTGGAAACGGTAAGACTTAGGAAAAATCTGTTTGCGGATTCATCACGTACGCCTATATGTGAGTAAAATGTAAATAGAACCTATGCTCGGAAATCCAAAATGGCGACCGGAAGTGGGGTTATCTTGGAAACGGTAAGACTTAGGAAAAATCTGTTTGCGGATTCATCACGTACGCCTATACGTGAGTAAAATGTAAATAGAACCTATGCTCGGAAATCCAAAATGGCGACCGGAAGTGGGGTTATCTTGGAAACGGTAAGACTTAGCAAAAATCTGTTTGCGGATTCATCACGTACACCTATACGTGAGTAAAATGTAAATAGAACCTATGCTCGGAAATCCAAAATGGCGACCGGAAGTGGGGTTATTTTGGAAACGGTAAGACTTAGGAAAAATCTGTTTGCGGATTCATCACGTACGCCTATACGTGAGTAAAATGTAAATAGAACCTATGCTCGGAAATCCAAAATGGCGACCGGAAGTGGGGTTATCTTGGAAACGGTAAGACTTAGCAAAAATCTGTTTGCGGATTCATCACGTACACCTATACGTGAGTAAAATGTAAATAGAACCTATGCTCGGAAATCCAAAATGGCGACCGGAAGTGGGGTTATTTTGGAAACGGTAAGACTTAGGAAAAATCTGTTTGCGGATTCATCACGTACGCCTATATGTGAGTAAAATGTAAATAGAACCTATGCTCGGAAATCCAAAATGGCGACCGGAAGTGGGGTTATCTTGGAAACGGTAAGACTTAGCAAAAATCTGTTTGCGGATTCATCACGTACGCCTATATGTGAGTTAAATGTAAATAGAACCTATGCTCGGAAATCCAAAATGGCGACCGGAAGTGGGGTTATGTTGGAAACGGTAAGACTTAGGAAAAATCTGTTTGCGGATTCATCACGTACGCCTATATGTGAGTAAAATGTAAATAGAACCTATGCTCGGAAATCCAAAATGGCGACCGGAAGTGGGGTTATGTTGGAAACGGTAAGACTTAGGAAAAATCTGTTTGCGGATTCATCACGTACGCCTATATGTGAGTAAAATGTAAATAGAACCTATGCTCGGAAATCCAAAATGGCGACCGGAAGTGGGGTTATGTTGGAAACGGTAAGACTTAGGAAAAATCTGTTTGCGGATTCATCACGTACGCCTATATGTGAGTAAAATGTAAATAGAACCTATGCTCGGAAATCCAAAATGGCGACCGGAAGTGGGGTTATCTTGGAAACGGTAAGACTTAGCAAAAATCTGTTTGCGGATTCATCACGTACACCTATACGTGAGTAAAATGTAAATAGAACCTATGCTCGGAAATCCAGTTCTTAAAATTGAACCAAATATTGGCAAATTGTCTATGAATATTGTGAGAAATAATGCTTATTTAGAAGCCACTTTTAATTTTGGATTTCTTATTTGGTCGAATAAAATTCAGCATAATACTGATGGACCCCACTGTACATGATGTATTTTAAAATAAAAAATAACTATTGGTAGTATGAATTGTAAATAAAGTAAAATGTGTAAAATGTTCTGAATTTTAAAGCTCTTATTTCGCCGAATAAAATACAGCATAATACTTATGGAGCCCACTGTACAAGGTGTTCTTAAAATTGAACCAAATATTGGCAAATTGTCTATGAATATTGTGAGAAATAATGGTTATTTAGAAGCCACTTTTAATTTTGGATTTCTTATTTAGTCGAATAAAATTCAGCATAATACTGATGGACCCCACTGTACATGATGTTTTTTAAAATAAAAATAACTATTGGTAGTATGAATTGTAAATAAAGTAAAATGTGTAAAATGTTCTGAATTTTAAAGCTCTTATTTCGCCGAATAAAATACAGCATAATACTTATGGAGCCCACTGTACAAGGTGTTCTTAAAATTGAACCAAATATTGGTAGTATGTATTGTAAATTGAGTAAATATGTAAGATCTGTCCAAGTAATAAATAGAGCGGTGTTTACATACAAAAGCAATGTTATTATTGCGTTGCACTTGGGTGTGGTCCTTTTAGTGTACAGTGAGAACCATGAGTATTACTCTTCAAATTGTTTATGAATATTGTAAGAAATAATGCTGATTTAGAAGCCACTTTTAATTTTGGATTTTTTCGCCGAATAAAATACAGCATAATACCTAAGGAGCCCACTGTACAAGGTGTTCTTAAAATTGAACCAAATATTGGCAAATTGTCTATGAATATTGTGAGAAATAATGTTGATTTAGAAGCCACTTTTAATTTTGGATTTCTTATTTGGTCGAATAAAATTCAGCATAATACTGATGGACCCCACTGTACATGATGTTTTTTAAAATAAAAAATAACTATTGGTAGTATGAATTGTAAATAAAGTAAAATGTGTAAAATGTTCTGAATTTTAAAGCTCTTATTTCGCCGAATAAAATACAGCATAATACTTATGGAGCCCACTGTACAAGGTGTTCTTAAAATTGAACCAAATATTGGCAAATTGTCTATGAATATTGTGAGAAATAATGCTGATTTAGAAGCCACTTTTAATTTTGGATTTCTTATTTGGTCGAATAAAATTCAGCATAATACTGATGGACCCCACTGTACATGATGTTTTTTTAAAATAAAAATAACTATTGGTAGTATGAATTGTAAATAAAGTAAAATGTGTAAAATGTTCTGAATTTTAAAGCTCTTATTTCGCCGAATAAAATACAGCATAATACTTATGGAGCCCACTGTACAAGGTGTTCTTAAAATTGAACCAAATATTGGTAGTATGTATTGTAAATTGAGTAAATATGTAAGATCTGTCCAAGTAATAAATAGAGCGGTGTTTACATACAAAAGTAATGTTATTATTGCGTTGCACTTGGGTGTGGTCCTTTTAGTGTACAGTGAGAACCATGAGTATTACTCTTCAAATTGTTTATGAATATTGTAAGAAATAATGCTGATTTAGAAGCCGCTTTTAATTTTGGAGTTTTTATTTGGTCGAATAAAATGCAGCATAATACTGATGGACCCCGCTGTACATGATGTTTTTAAAATAAAAATAACTATCGGTAGTATGAATTGTAAATAAAGTAAAATGTGTAAAATGTGCTGAATTTTCAATCTTTTATTTCACCGAATAAAATACAGCATAATACTTATGGAGCCCACTGTACAAGGTGTTCTTAAAATTGAACCAAATATTGGTAGTATGTATCGTAAATTGAGTAAAATGTGTAAGTTTTTCTGAATTCGAAACTCTTATTTCGTCGAATAAAATACAGCATAACACGTATGGAACAAACTGTACATGGTGTTTTTAAAATAAAAACAAATATTGTTAATATGTATTGTAAATTGAGTAAATATGTAAGATCTGTCCAAGTAATAAATAGAGCGGTGTTTACATACAAAAGTAATGTTATTATTGCGTTGCACTTGGGTGTGGTTCTTTTAGTGTACAGTGAGAACCATGAGTATTACTCTTCAAATTGTTTATGAATATTGTAAGAAATAATGCTGATTTAGAAGCCGCTTTTAATTTTGGAGTTCTTATTCGGTCGAATAAAATGTAGCATAATACTGATGGACCCCACTGTACATGATGTTTTTAAAATGAAAATAACTATCGGTAGTATGAATTGTAAATAAAGTAAAGTGTGTAAAATGTGCTGAATTTTGAATCTTTTATTTCACCGAATAAAATACAGCATAATACTTATGGAGCCCCCTGTACAAGCTGTTCTTAAAATTGAACCAAATATTGGTAGTATGTATTGTAAATTGAGTAAAATGTGTAAGTTTTTCTGAATTTTGAAGCTCTTATCCGTCGAATAAAATACATCAACTTATATATTTATAGAACATACTTTTTTCCTCAAATTATATAACCGACATTATAATATGCACTCTTATTAGTGGAGAGCTCAGTGCATAAAACGGATTTTCAACATCAGTTCAATCCGGCACCCGATAGATCGGACACTTTATACCATACCCTCGTATATTTCTGTACTCTTGAGCAAGTTCTATATACTCTTTTCCATCCCTACCGATTTCCCTTAGGTCCATCTCAACGTTGTCCCTCCATCTTCATCTTGGTCTTCCTACAGGTCTCTTACCATCAGGTTTCCCAACAAAAATCCTGTAAACTCCTTTTTACTCTCCCATTCGTGCCACATGGCCTGCCCCCCTAAGTCTTCTTGATTTAATTATTCTGATAAGATCTGGACATGAATACAAATTATGTACTTCTTTCAGCATACGGTGAGAACCATGAGTATTACTCTTCAAATTGTCTATGAATATTGTAAAAATAATGCTGATTTAGAAGCCGCTTTTAATTTTGGAGTTCTTATTTGGTGGAATAAAAACAGCATAATACTTGTGGAGCCCACTGTACAAGATGTTCTTAAAATGGAAACAAATATTGGTAGTATGTATCGTAAATTGAGTAAAATGTGTAAGTTTTTCTGAATTTTGAAGCTCTTATTCCGTCGAATAAAATACATCAAAATACTTATGGAGCCCACTGTACATGGTGTTCTTAAAATGAAAACAAATATCGGTAGTATGTATTGTCAATAGAATAAAATATGTGAGCGTGGCCAAGTAATAAATAGAGTGGTGTTTACATACAAAAGTAATGTTATTATTATTATTGCGTTGCACTATACTTAGGAAATTTTGTCCCTCTATTTTTGCACTGTACTGATAAAGACAGGATGCAACTTCCTTGTTGGGTCTGCATGCCTGAGATAGCAAAACTTCCGCTCAGAGTTTCCTGCTACAGCGGGCATCAGAAAATTGAACAGTTGCAGCCGAAAAAATGGAGAAGGTGCCAGTGGAAATCTGGGTGCGGATTTTATCCATGGTTCCCCTGTACGATATTATTCCCTTAGCAGCATTGAATACAATTTTGAAAACTGCTGTGCAGATAGTGGTAGGCGATTACACTCATGCCACGTATGGGTGTAGAGTAAAGAAGATAACCGACTTTGCTAATTTTAGGGCCATGCTTAACGACGAGTTAGATTGTCTGGAAGAAAATCGCTTCCCAGGTATGTACCGGTGGAGTGATTCATGGCGCGAACATAATAGAAAAGTAGATGATGTGATAGACAAAATAATTCGCTCCACCGAACTGGAAAGTGCATGCCGTAAATATGGAGTGTTCGATGTGTGTATTTTATATAGTACCGGTAAATAAAGAGAGTGAATTAACGTTATGCACTGAGGCTAATTGGAAATCGGATGTATGGTTAATCGGGAGCAGAATATTTCTATGCGGATTGAACAGATGTTTAAAGTCCACTTTATGCACAGATAGGTTAATCAGGACAGAATTAACTTTATACACTGAGGTTATTCGCGACCAGAAAATATCGAAGTGGATTCCGCTTTATGCACGGATAGGTTAATCGGGACAGAATTCACTTTATGCAATTAGGTTGATCGGGAGAGAAATATACGAGGCCACGGTAGAAATCAGGTTGTATGATAATAGCAATAGCATAGGACCTACAGTGTTCCATTAGGATCGGTATCCATGTCAGCCGGGTCCGGGTCGTGAGGGTGTTGTAAGGGCCAGCTATGTTCGGGTCCTGTCAGGGTCCCGGTGTCTGTTTGAAATCCGTTTTATGCACCGAGGCTGAACCATTTTATGCACCGAGGCTGATCGGCACAGAAATATACGAGGGCATGGTATAAAGTGTCCGATCTATTGGGAGGCTGATTGAACTGATTTTGAAACCGATCAATTGCTCGAATGATGGGTTCAACTGGTATTCGAAATTCGTTTTATGCACCGAGACTGATCTGTACAGAAATATACGAGGGTATGGTATAAAGTGTCCGATCTATCGGGTGCCGGATTGAACTGATGTTGAAAATCCGTTTTATGCACTGAGCTCTCCACTAATAAGAGTGCATATTATAATGTCGGTTATATAATTTGAGGAAAAAAGTATGCTCTATAAATATAAAGTTGATGTATTTTATTCGACGGATAAGGTCATCGCCGAAGTGCGTAAAGCTTGCAGTTTAGGTTACAAAGTGTTGTCGGATGTGTGAAAGTATAAAACATCCATATACGACCCTGTCATAAAACTGGAGGACTTTTTGCTGGTTATGTCAACACCTTCTTGAAAATAAAACAGGAAGCGAACGGCTGGCCTTCATGGTGTCAGAACGACGAGGATAAGAAGAAGTACATACCGAATGCTTTTAATTTTGGAGTTCTTATTTGGTGGAATAAAATGCAGCATAATACTGACGGCGCCCACTGTACATGGTGTTTTTTAAAAATAAAAATAACTATCGGTAGTATGAATTGTAAATAAAGTAAAGTGTGTAAAATGTTCTGAATTTTGAATCTCTTATTTCACCGAATAAAATACAGCATAATACTTATGGAGCCCACTGTACAAGATGTTCTTAAAATGGAAACAAATATTGGTAGTATGTATCGTAAATTGAGTAAAATGTGTAAGTTTTTCTGAATTTTGAAGCTCTTATTCCGTCGAATAAAATACATCAAAATACTTATGGAGCCCACTGTACATGGTGTTCTTAAAATGAAAACAAATATTGGTAGTATGTATTGTAAATTGAGTAAAATGTGTAAGTTTTTCTGAATTTTGAAGCTCTTATCCGTCGAATAAAATACATCAACTTTATATTTATAGAGCATACTTTTTTCCTCAAATTATATAACCGACATTATAATATGCACTCTTATTAGTGGAGAGCTCAGTGCATAAAACGGATTTTCAACATCAGTTCAATCCGGCACCCGATAGATCGGACACTTTATACCATACCCTCGTATATTTCTGTACAGATCAGTCTCGGTGCATAAAACGAATTTCGAATACCAGTTGAACCCGTCATTCGAGCAATTGATCGGTTTCAAAATCAGTTCAATCAGCCTCCCAATAGATCGGACACTTTATACCATGCCCTCGTACATTTCTGTGCCGATCAGCCTCGGTGCATAAAATGGTTCAGCCTCGGTGCATAAAACGGATTTCAAACAGACACCGGGCCCTGACAGGACCCGAACATAGCTGGCCCTTACAACACCCTCACGACCCGGACCCGGCTGACATGGATACCGATCCTAATGGAACACTGTAGGTCCTATGCTATTGCTATTATCATACAACCTGATTTCTACCGTGGACTCGTATATTTCTCTCCCGATCAACCTAATTGCATAAAGTGAATTCTGTCCCGAGAGCGGTTTCCCATTTTCTTTATTTCCGGTCGTAGATCTCTGATGTTACATTCAAAGGAAAGGACTTGCCGTGCAGATTCCGAATATACAATCATGTCTTGTATCTTATGTCTCTCAAAACACTACTTCGATGCAAGTTGGAGACAACCGCCTACGCGCCTTAAAAATTCGCTTTCTCTTATTGCCTCGAACGCGTTCGAGGCATAAGAGACGAATTTTTAAGACGCGTAGGCGGTTGTCTCCAACTTGCATCGAAGTAGTGTTTTGAGAGACATAAGATACAAGACATGATTGTATATTCGGAATCTGCACGGCAAGTCCTTTCCTTTGAATGTAACATCAGAGATCTACGACCGGAAATAAAGAAAATGGGAAACCGCTCTCGGGACAGAATTCACTTTATGCAATTAGGTTGATCGGGAGAGAAATATACGAGTCCACGGTAGAAATCAGGTTGTATGATAATAGCAATAGCATAGGACCTACAGTGTTCCATTAGGATCGGTATCCATGTCAGCCGGGTCCGGGTCGTGAGGGTGTTGTAAGGGCCAGCTATGTTCGGGTCCTGTCAGGGCCCGGTGTCTGTTTGAAATCCGTTTTATGCACGAGGCTGAACCATTTTATGCACCGAGGCTGATCGGCACAGAAATGTACGAGGGGCATGGTATAAAGTGTCCGATCTATTGGGAGAGCTGATTGAACTGATTTTGAAACCGATCAATTGCTCGAATGACGGGTTCTAACTGGTATTCGAAATTCGTTTTATGCACCGAGACTGATCTGTACAGAAATATACGAGGGTATGGTATAAAGTGTCCGATCTATCGGGTGCCGGATTGAACTGATGTTGAAAATCCGTTTTAATGCACTGAGCTCTCCACTAATAAGAGTGCATATTATAATGTCGGTTATATAATTTGAGGAAAAAAGTTATGCTCTATAAATATAAAGTTGATGTATTTTATTCGACGGATAAGAGCTTCAAAATTCAGAAAACTTACACATTTTACTCAATTTACAATACAACTACCAATATTTGTTTTCATTTTAAGAACACCATGTACAGTGGGCTCCATAAGTATTTTGATGTATTTTATTCGACGGAATAAGAGCTTCAAAATTCAGAAAAACTTACACATTTTACTCAATTTACGATACATACTACCAATATTTGTTTCCATTTTAAGAACATCTTGTACAGTGGGCTCCATAAGTATTATGCTGTATTTTATTCGGTGAAATAAGAGATTCAAAATTCAGAACATTTTACACACTTTACTTTATTTACAATTCATACTACCGATAGTTATTTTATTTTAAAAAACACCATGTACAGTGGGCGCCGTCAGTATTATGCTGCATTTTATTCCACCAAATAAAGAACCTCCCAAAATTAAAAGCATTCGGTATGTACTTCTTCTTATCCTCGTCGTTCTGACACCATGAAGGCCAGCCGTTCGCTTCCTGTTTTATTTTCAAGAAGGTGTTGACATAACCAGCAAAAAGTCCTCCAGTTTTATGACAGGGTCGTATATGGATGTTTTATACTTTCACACATCCGACAACACTTTGTAACCTAAACTGCAAGCTTTACGCACTTCGGCGATGACCTTATCCGTCGAATAAAATACATCAACTTTATATTTATAGAGCATACTTTTTTCCTCAAATTATATAACCGACATTATAATATGCACTCTTATTAGTGGAGAGCTCAGTGCATAAAACGGATTTTCAACATCAGTTCAATCCGGCACCCGATAGATCGGACACTTTATACCATACCCTCGTATATTTCTGTACAGATCAGTCTCGGTGCATAAAACGAATTTCGAATACAGTTGAACCCATCATTCGAGCAATTGATCGGTTTCAAAATCAGTTCAATCAGCCTCCCAATAGATCGGACACTTTTTATACCATGCCCTCGTATATTTCTGTGCCGATCAGCCTCGGTGCATAAAATGGTTCAGCCTCGGTGCATAAAACGGATTTCAAACAGACACCGGGACCCCTGACAGGACCCGAACATAGCTGGCCCCTTACAACACCCTCACGACCCGGACCCGGCTGACATGGATACCGATCCTAATGGAACACTGTAGGTCCTATGCTATTGCTATTATCATACAACCTGATTTCTACCGTGGCCTCGTATATTTCTCTCCCGATCAACCTAATTGCATAAAGTGAATTCTGTCCCGATTAACCTATCCGTGCATAAAGCGGAATCCACTTCGATATTTTCTGGTCGCGAATAACCTCAGTGTATAAAGTTAATTCTGTCCTGATTAACCTATCTGTGCATAAAGTGGACTTTAAACATCTGTTCAATCCGCATAGAAATATTCTGCTCCCGATTAACCATACATCCGATTTCCCAATTAGCCTCAGTGCATAACGTTAATTCACTCTCTTTATTTAACCGGTACTATATAAAATACACACATCGAACACTCCATATTTACGGCATGCACTTTCCAGTTCGGTGGAGCGAATTATTTTGTCTATCACATCATCTACTTTTCTATTATGTTCGCGCCATGAATCACTCCACCGGTACATACCTGGGAAGCGATTTTCTTCCAGACAATCTAACTCGTCGTTAAGCATGGCCCTAAAATTAGCAAAGTCGGTTATCTTCTTTACTCTACACCCATACGTGGCATGAGTGTAATCGCCTACCACTATCTGCACAGCAGTTTTCAAAATTGTATTCAATGCTGCTAAGGGAATAATATCGTACAGGGGAACCATGGATAAAATCCGCACCCAGATTTCCACTGGCACCTTCTCCATTTTTTCGGCTTGCAACTGTTCAATTTTCTGATGCCGCTGTAGCAGGAAACTCTGAGCGGAAGTTTTGCTATCTCAGGCATGCAGACCCAACAAGGAAGTTGCATCCTGTCTTTATCAGTACAGTGCAAAAATAGAGGACAAAATTTCCTAAGTATAGTGCAACGCAATATAATAATAACATTACTTTTGTATGTAAACACCACTCTATTTATTACTTGTGCCACGCTCACATATTTTATTCTATTGACAATACATACTACCGATATTTGTTTCATTTTAAGAACACCATGGTACAGTGGGCTCCATAAGTATTTTGATGTATTTTATTCGACGGAATAAGAGCTTCAAAATTCCAGAAAAACTTACACATTTTACTCAATTTACGATACATACTACCAATATTTGTTTCCATTTTAAGAACATCTTGTACAGTGGGCTCCACAAGTATTATGCTGTTTTTATTCCACCAAATAAGAACTCCAAAATTAAAAGCGGGCTTCTAAATCAGCATTATTTTTACAATATTCATAGACAATTTGAAGAGTAATACTCATGGTTCTCACCGTATGCTGAAAGAAGTACATAATTTGTATTCATGTCCAGATCTTATCAGAATAATTAAATCAAGAAGACTTAGGGGGGCAGGCCATGTGGCACGAATGGGAGAGAGTAAAAAGGAGTTTACAGGATTTTTTGTTGGGAAACCTGATGGTAAGAGACCTGTAGGAAGACCAAGATGAAGATGGAGGGACAACGTTGAGATGGACCTAAGGGAAATCGGTAGGGATGGAAAAGAGTATATAGAACTTGCTCAAGAGTACAGAAATATACGAGGGTATGGTATAAAGTGTCCGATCTATCGGGTGCCGGATTGAACTGATGTTGAAAATCCGTTTTATTGCACTGAGCTCTCCACTAATAAGGAGTGCATATTATAATGTCGGTTATATAATTTGAGGAAAAAAGTATGTTCTATAAATATATAAGTTGATG
>NW_028143434.1:0-94000 GCF_977018435.1 Lepisma saccharinum | reverse complement strand
TATTACGTTCTCTTTTAATCCGTTTCGCTGTAGTTCCTGTCGCGCATAATCCGCTAATGAATTATGGAGTAACGCACCTCCACCACGTAACGCAGTGCTAATACTACGTCGGGATCGAACCAGAGACCTTGAGTTGTCACTTGAGTGGCGTAGCTATTCATCAGTCATCTCCTGAAAGTTATCACTCGCTTGGCCTAAATGATGAAAGAGGTTACGTTCAAAGGAATGGGAAAAGAATTTACATGTACAATAAATGAATTTTATACTCTCCACGACTGAACCGATATTGACATTGTTAGGAAGAGGATATGACTTGCCTCCCGTTTGGATTACTCCTCAATAAGAGCAATTGTCACACATCTGACCCTGTCAGAATTCACTCTCCTCGTGCACCACTGTTCTATAATCGCCCCAGAACTTCCTTGCTCTCTCAATCCGCGATCCTCACTCCATCTCACTCACTCGACAACTGTCCGCGATCTCTCAAGTCAATACCCTAACATTTGCCTACTTACTTATTCAGCAATCCTTTCTCTGCTTCTGCTATGTTAAGGATAATAGCAGACTTGTCACTTTTACCCAACGCCTTGGGTACGATACGATGGTTTCGCGCTTAATGAATGTGATTGGCTGTTGTTCCTTTCGCGCTTATTCCTGTGTTCAATTTTGATTTCGCGCTTAAACCCTTTAACCACCCAAACAGAATGCAAAACTATCGACAAGGAACTCGAACCTAATATCATCTGTACTAGTGTTGAGCGACATAACGTCTCTATAGCGTGATATTAAAAAAATATCTTTCAGGCGATATCAACTAGACGATATATCGTAACGATATTTTGACGATATATATCGTGTTGGCGATATATCGTCACGATATTTTGGGGATATATATCGTGGCCACGATACATATCGCCGGACACGGAAAGAATATCGTATCGCGATGTCTAATTTCCGAAATCGTCCATCCATAAATTGATACTAATTCTGATGCTTTATATTAATTTTCCCTCAAACTTTACTTTTTTCCTTGGAATTTCCCTTTTTGGCTTAAAATTCAGCAAGAATTTCCCTCCTCAGGGAAATTTCCCTCCGTGGCAACACTGACACGAACTTCCAAGAGAAATTCACATTCGCAGAAAAGAATGGAAGTGGTTTCGTCAAAGCGATTCCGACGAGAAAGTAGAGGGTCTATGTGCAGTTATGGGTGACGTCGGGATTGGAGGCATTCTCAAGAATTTCTCCAAGAGATGGAGATAAGCAATCCTGTTTCCATTCCTAGAATCGCGCAGTTCGGAAATTTTATGAGTATTTCGGGGGAATCAGGTAAGTTCTACGTCATCGTGGGCGGGTTGGAAACTTGCCATTACCGAATGCGTTGTCCTATGCGTCGCGGAATATGTGCGCTGTTTTAAAAATCTTGTGAGTCATATTTGCGGCGAGGGTGGTATTTTCTGTGGAAATTATCGAGTTATTGCCTCTTGGTCATCGGGGTGAGTTCTAGCCCACTATGAATTTGTGTTCGTCCACCGCCCATGCCCGCACCCAAGAGGGGCTAATGGGGCCAAGCCAAGGACGTATTTAGGGGAATCCAGGGGGTTAGGCCCCCCCAAAAGATTTACTAAGTACTAAAATTAAATAATGAAAATAATGATTTAATAAAACAACTAGAAGTAAATAACGAAAATATACTTGTTGTTTAATCGAGGGTTATTTATTGGAATTGGAATTTATTGGAAGGCAAGGATCATTCGACTTTGAATGGCAGTACCACAGGTGATTTGCAAGATTCATATAATATTACCAGAAACTTAACTTTTCGTCAACTGGATCTAACATCCTTTTTTTGATATTCAATAAATATCCAATTCTTTATTTATTTGACATTAATTTAATAAATTTTGCCGACCTTGACTATACGTAAGCTGGATAATGTATATCGTCTTTTTCCCTATTCATGGAATAAAAATATAATATTGATTTGATTATTTTAATTAAATATCATTATAATTATTTTAATTTAAACATTATTATTATTATTATTGAGACACTTGGTCGAACCTCCACCGAAATGTACTCCGAGATACGTGCCTGGGCCATGCCCCTCATGGAACTATGAAATATTTTATTGTAAACTTAATAAACGTAAGAAAATAGCATTGAAAATTTTCCAGGTTTTATAAAAAAAATCGCCAGTGTTTTTGACTAATTGAATGGGTTGTCTGTAGAGAGACAAATCTGCAGTCTTCAATATTTGATAATTTTAGTTATATAACCATTGATATAAGGCTACAAGACGTCCAGATTTAGTCGGGACACTACATTCGTTGTTCCGAGTTTTTTAAAGTACGTGTATGCTCCGCAAATGTCCCCTCTCCCCACTTTTGTTTGTTAACTCACATTCAGACCTGTTACTCATTTTAAAAATCATCGGTAATTCGTTTCATATTATTTAATATTTACTATTTTCTGAATATAACAATGTCGTGGCTGTTCAATGGGGCTGGTACATGAATAAGAAAATTGAAACATATTTGAAAACATGCTGAATAAAATACTATTCGAATACTTCTGAGAAGTGAATGTAAATCCGATTAAAAATTATAGATACTAGAGTTTTAGGTTTTGGAGTTTAGCGCTAACTAGCGCTCTCTTTGAAATTCTATAAATAAAGAACGGATTATCCGTTCGTAATGAAACTTTAGCATGGTTCAGGCAGAAAGGTTCTAAACACAATTCTTAATTTTCAGGTTTTTAAAATTTGTCAAAAAAAAACGTTCTTATTAATAACATTTTCTTTGTATTGGGCAGTCCTACAAATACAATATTGGTCTCGTTTTAAAGCTCTTTACATCTGTTTTCAAATTCCATTGTCGTTGCCAATTCACATTGCGAAACCGATGTTATGCATTCTTTTAATCAACGGAGTATAGATGTACGTGGAACGTGGCAACACTGCACATATACCGCCTTTGTTAGAACCTGTCCCGTTTCCCGCGCTAGGATGGCTCGAGAGTTTTGGTGCCAATGAAAAACGAGGAAAAAGTCGTCTGCTGGGCAGCGAGGAGCGAATGGAAGGCAAAAGAAAGGCGCTTACGTAGACGCTGTTGCCACGTTGTGGTCTAGCTCACGTGTTTTGTTTGTCTTTTGTTGAAGAAGCTTGTTTTGTAAGCGTGGTGCTGATTAGTGTGCGTTTTAAAGTATCCAGGATGGAATTTATTCTGGTGATATTTGTTTGTGTCCTTTTTGTGTTTAGTGTCATCTTAGCTGGAACGTTCAGGAAAGGGAATTGTGTATGTTTGTGCATTTCCGCGTATTTTATTCACAGCCTGTCTTCGGCTTTCCCCAGCACGGAGTTCATGCGGTAGGCAGCGGCAACGCCGTGTGGTTTCTGCTAGAAAAGCCAGCGACCAGCTAGCGCGGGAAGCGGGACAGGTTGTAACAAACGCGGTATAGTGATGTCTGTTGAACTGTGAAAACTGCGGGCTGTCAGTGCGTGCGGTGTTTTAGACTAATTCACAATTGTTGAACTTATTTTTCATTTCGTGTGCAGCTAACGTTGAAATCAATGGCGTGGCGTGACTGTATCAAAAGTGTTACCGGTCATCCGTACGACAATTATCCTGATAGATGTTATCATCTACACCCCCTCCCCCACAAAAAAAGACGCCTTCCATCTAGATTTTGTTCATTTCGTTCTTTTCTTGCAATCCGCTCAGTGATTTAACCACAAACACTACCATTCATAAAACAGTTACCACGAAACTCCAATGAATAGTGGTCGAGCCTTGTCAATTATTCATTTATTTATTTGTAAAATGAGGTTGAAAGGGGAAGAAGAAGAAGAACCACACATTTCTCGGGTCAGTTTGACATTTGTACGGTGAGCAGACGACAGAATTCCGCTCCTCCAGCAACAGTCAAATTGTGGAAGCTAACCCTACTTACGTACTACTGTTGCCAACTTAGTTTCAAGGTTTGTCCAAATCACAAATCACACCAAGAAACTATATTTTCGTCTATTACCTAACTGGTCTCAGTTGTAGTTTAATCCAGCCTTGGCTCTGCAGTCTACCTCTAGTTGCTTCACAGAAATGGTATTCCTATTTTATGCGGGATTTAGCTCTTTTCTGCCAATCCGATGTGACAACACTGGCCTGTACCGGCAGGCGTGATCGGTAACTGGGTCCCTGAACAGGC
Source organism: Lepisma saccharinum (assembly GCF_977018435.1). Taxonomy (NCBI): domain Eukaryota; kingdom Metazoa; phylum Arthropoda; class Insecta; order Zygentoma; family Lepismatidae; genus Lepisma; species Lepisma saccharinum. The sequence continues at coordinate 89,800 of NW_028143434.1, read as the reverse complement.
ATATGAATAACCCCGTAGCACACTTTGCCACCAAAGTCTTCCCCCGCTCTTCCCTTGCATTAGCACCCTCTCCTCTTGTTACCTTATAACACCATTAAGCCTTGTTTCCATGATATGAAAAACTCAATATGCTGACCAAGGCAGAAATTTGTTTTATTATGAAACATAAACTAAACGTAACGTTTCAACCTTCTAGCAAGGTCTTCTTCAGACTCTGCACCAAGTACAAATGTAACAAGGTACAAAAACAGGACGATATATATACAGAAACATTACTCCCCTCTAGACTATTAGAAAGTTGTTCTGGAACATTCTAGCAGGTGGCTTTCCCTTGTCAACCCTACTTTCACCTAAAACTGAATGTGATTGGACTCTTTATCTCTCACTCTTTTTCCTTCATTCTTCTTCCTTCTTCTCTCCTCTTTCTCTCTTGTCCTTTGCACTCTTTCTAACACCTTCTTCCATTCCCATTCTAGTTCATTGTGTCTTCTTCACCTTTCTTCTCTATTTCCTTGGCCTCCTTCCATTTTCTCACTAGTATTCTCTTCTCCCTTCCTATCTGCTTAGCCTCATCCCACTCTATGTCATGTCCTGTTTCTCTCGAGTGTTTAAATATCGCATGTCTTTCTCTCTTAAGTCGTACGTCATCCCTAGATGATGCTAGAAGGTTGAAATGTTACGTTTAGTTTATGTTTGATAATAAAATAAATTTCTGCCTTGGTCAGCATATTGAGTTTTTCTTGTTATCTCTTCAGAATATCGGAACGGCCTCCCTCTTCGCTTCTGTCGGCTGCAGAACAAATGTCCTCTGCAATATCTACTCGACGGCAACGCTATTGGTTGTTCCGCAACACTCCACCCTTACCGGGCCGCTTCTGGCAGAAAAAAACCAAAGAAACAACTAAATAGGCTCGTTAATCCTGGGTTCCCATCCCGTTCCTCACCAGAGCGCTCGGAACCAAAGAATCAATCACAGGCAAGAACTTACTGAATTAATGTTGCAGGGTGATTGCTGAAAACTCGCAGAAATGGGCTTTATACATTTATTTACAATTCAACAAAACAAGGCTCGGATTCTTCCAATAATTCTCTAATTTACATTATTTACATTCCTCTAACTTGAACCCCACGGCAGAAGTGCCAAGTGGAAGCTAAGCATCGGCAGAACTGCCTCGGGATGATCTTTCTCATGAGAGGCCACTGGAGACCGAAGATCGCTCTCCCTTCTGCTATCCGGTTCATAAACACACTCTCCCTGTCCTCTGTCAGAGGCCATATTTATACTTCATCCCGCGTCGCATAGGGGAGGGCTGAAAGTTCAAATCGTATTGGCTCTTTTAAACTACACAGAACCATGGAAGAAACCCAAGCATACAGAATCATACACAAACACAAAAAAGAAACAAATACTGTTTGTAACATGGTTAATGTATTCAACAATGTTGTTATTTTATTGAAACAAATTTTAATTCTTCACATTTTGCTGTTACCTGCGATAACATGCACGCCACGCCACGCCTCTGGTTCAAAAAGTTATGCCAGTTCAAACTCTTGAGAACCACGACCTTCAAAGGTTTATATTTTACAGTTTAATTACACCTTAGAATCCTTGTACCCTTATCCGCCTCCCTTGTAACCTAACTTGTACAACACAGAAGAACCTCGCTTCGTCCTTTAAGTCCCGACCGCTCTGTCACCTGCTCGACCACAGCGACACTCCCCAAACTGGTGCCGGAGTGCAAATGTGTGAATTTATGTCCCGGCCCTGTTTGTTAGGTCCTCCGCACAGTAGCTGGACAGGTCACATTTTTACCTGGCACAGTGATCCCACGCTATTCTCTCGAGGTGTCGGGACATATTTATCATCCTGTTCGTTGGCACCGGTTGGATGGTGGCCCCAAAAGGATCTGAGCTGTTGCTACTGCTGCGACCTTCGGTTCGCAGATTGCAGAGTGTGATTTTTACAGAAACCTACACCAACAATGCTGCAGAGGATGAATTTGATTGTCGTCTGATGTTATCTCACCGTTTCGTGAGTCATTGTTGTACGTTTACACTCGCAGTACCACCCTTGGACGCTGTCGTCTCTCTCATCAAAGGCTATGACTTGCGTGGATGCCAAAGAAGGGATTTTGCTGCAGCACCCTTAAAGGGACAGAGAAGAGCCGAGGGAGTATTAAGCGGGGGCAAGTGCCCTCCCGGGAAAAGAGTCGTGTAAAATTTCATGTCGTTCTACGATTTTTACGTGGACAGCATAAGCGGCGCTAGAATTCTTTGTCGGAACAGGCCATTGATACAATTTGATTAGTAAACATATTAACAACAAAAATTATTATTACCACGGTTATAGTTGTTATTTTAAAAATAACAATAATAAATTATTAAAACTAAGTTACTATTCATTACTCTTTGTGGCATAGTGCTGTATAAGTTTTTTTTAAACTGTTCTCAGTATTTTAAACAAACTATTATTATCATTATTGATTTGTTGTTTTAAGTCCACTTTATGCACAGAAAGGCTAATCGGGACTGGACCTACAGATTAAAGTGGGATACGAACCACCACCATGTGCCTCCACCGGGTATCGAACACGCGACCCCTTGATTACAAGGCGACGACGTATTATTATTATTATTATCATATGTAAATTGGGAAACTTTGCCACATGAGCGAATATCAAGAAAAACTTTTTCCATTCCTTTTTTTTTAACATTTCAAACAACTACTGTATTGAAATTCCTAGTTATTGTATTTTATGATTAGATTTTACACACTTCGTTCAGAAAAAGGCTTTAGGGGAGTTTTTTAGTCGTAAAGTTGTTGGTGTGTGACCTGTCACATAGAATATAATACTCTTGGAATATGAAAATTTACACGATTTTCTTTTCGATCTGATACACATTTTACATTGGTTGTTCTGTTCTAATACTAATTAAATAAACAGGGGTTTCGGATTCGAATCCCAGCCTGGGCATTGGTGTTCTCTGTTCATCGGTTTCACCATATCTCTCTCTCATCCTCATCTTCGCGATTAGACAAAAGTGGCAAAAAAAAGCAAAGTAAAATAAATCGAATTTCTGTTATTAACACTAAAGACAATAATGTTTCTGCTTTTTGTAACTTGCAATAAATTATGCCAATTTCTGGAAGGAGTTGGTGGACCCGTTCGACCCCCTTCTCCAGACGCCCATGGTGGAAACTAGCATATGTTATTCCATTTTCAATTCAAAATAAAGCATTGGCACAATTTCGAGGTACATATTCCTTGACCTCCATGGTGTAGTGCTTGCCCCTCACCCCCTTTGAAAAAGTCTGGATACGCCCAAAGATATAGTCCTTTAAAAATAACAGCCCCTCCCTTCCTTCCCGCAAAACGTTGGTTTCTGATGCTCTTTGGAAGCTGGCATCAGTTCATTGGTATTAAAATTATCGATATTACAGTCAAACACAATAAATAAATATTTAATTTATATTGATTGAATTCAGCTATATTTCTTATGCTTCAATCTTACTTCTTTCTTTTGTCGTCTCTGTTTTCTTCGTCTTTTTCTATGTCAACTCTTTATTTTTATTTTATTTCCATCTATTTTTCTCTCTCTGCCTTCCACTTTGTACGTGTCCGCCTATCATCTCTTCCCCTCTTTCTCCCAATCTCTCAGATTCTCATTTTTCCTTCTACTTTTCAATTTCGTCTCTATTTATCTCGTATTTTCTCTACAATTCTCTATTCTCTTTTTCCTCTCATATTCTCTGACCTTCCCCAACTCTCTCTGCATCTACCCTGTCTGTTCATTTTTCTTTCATCTTCACTACGATTCTTTCATTTCTACTTTTTCCTTCTCTCTCTCTCTTCTTTTCATATCCCCTCTTTCTGTCTCCATTTTCTTTCCTTCACTTACTCCCCCTGTCTGTTTCTCCACTTCTATTTTCCTCGCATATTCCCTTTAACCTTTTTTCCTATTTCTCTCTCTTTCAATCTATCTTCACGTTTCTTTCATTTGTCTTATCAAGTCTCTTCGTAGCCTTGAATTAGGGTTGCCATATGCTGTGAAGTTCTTTTTTTTCAAAGAAAAGCTGTACTGGTTTTTAATTTACTTTTTGTTTAAGCCTACTCTTCGCACAGATAGGCCAGGCCAATAGATACTGGACCTACAGTTTAAAGTTAGATTCGAACCACTACACCATCAGGGAGCCCCTGAACTGGTTTCAAAATTTCATCTGTAAACTGAAACTGTTCTATTTTTATGAAACTATCGAACTATCAAAACATAACAACAGAGCACACTTAATCAACTGCATGATACACGATTTCATGTTCAAATGAATGTAGATACAAGTTTGAGTCCAAGATGATGCGACGAGCGTAGATGGCTCTTGTAGATTTCTAATATCGACATACCGATCGCTATCGATATATTTAAGTATCAATTTTAGTCATGATCGTATTCGGTCTCGAATTAGCCTGACATCTAGCGAGCATTTTGTGATTTATGCTTTTTTTTAACGTTTCAATGGTTTTAATTAAGGAATTGTTAAAAACCCGGACACTTTTGATCTGAAAAGAAAATTTTGCAGGGCGTCATTTGTATTATCTAAGGGAGTATTGACTCGTTCCAGGTAGGCATGTGCCGCGTGTCGCTTCGGTCTGTTGTTCGAGCATGCGCGGTTAATATTTTGCTTTGGGGAAATTTCAAACAGAAGCGACAAGAGGCAGGCGACACGGAGATTTAACACTGCAGCGTCAAGCCACATGCTAGACGGAACAGCTTGTCGGGTAGCTTCGGTTCGGGAAGTTGCATTTATTTCTGATGTCTGGTGTCTCTTGTCGCTTCGGTATGAAATCCGTTGTGTCGCTTGTCGCCTTTGAAAGCTGTCTACAGGTTCTTATCGAGTGGTAGGTTAGGGAGGGCTGAAGCCTGGGGCGACATTTGCAGATGGCGCCACTCAAAGATTTTTTTAATATATATTTATTTTCATTTTATTTATTTATTAATGTTAACCTTTTCTCTTCTTTTACTTCTTACCTTATAATCTCGTTAAACACTACTGAAATTTTCTGCTTCACGAAGTAGTAGTAATAGTATGATATTGAAGATATTCTACTGTCACTAAGATACAGGGTGCGGCAGCGTTCATAGCTTATTTTGGCTTGCGTAGTACAATGACGTAATGTATGAATGCGTGCCATCTCGTGCAGCATTCGTGTACTAATGAGGTGCCATTTCGATTGTTAGAGTGAGATGGATCTGTGGAGTGTACAGCATCGTGCCTTTGTTGTGGAAAGTTATTTCAAGAATAATGACTCTGTAATTGCTACCCAGCGTCTATTTAGGCAACATTTCAACGTGGGACGTCATGGGAAAGTTCCAGATAGACGGACCATTCTGAGGTGGGTTATTGCATTTCGATTAACGGCCGCTGCGTGTAATCGTAAACCAGGAAGAAGTTAGAGAACTGTGCGGACCCCAGAAGCCGTGGAAAATGTTCGTGCTGCAATATTGCGTAGCACAAAAAAATCTGCTCGCCGACTTTCGCAAAATTTGTAAATGTCAGATCGCTCATTCAGGAGAATATTTCATGAAGATCTCCATTTTCACCCATATAAGCTGCAGATTGTGCAGGAAATTAAACCTCGCGATTGGGTTTAACGAGAAACATTCTGCTTAACGATGCGTGATCTCCTTCGCCAAAATCCCGAAATGTTGGACACCATCATGATGTCAGATGAAGCTCATTTCGAGTTATGTGGTTCAGTGAATAAACAGAATTTGCGTTATCGGAGTGATGTAAACCCGCATGAACTGCACATCAAGCCATTGCATAGTTCTCGTGTCATAGTGTGGTGTGGAATTGCTTCGTTTGGGATTATTGGCCCTTATTTTTTCGAGAATGACATCGGTCAGGCTGTAACTGTCACGAGTGAACGCTACCTAATTATGCTGCAAGACTTCGTTCTTCCTCAACTAGGGATGTTGAATGTGGATATGGAACAATTATGGTTTCAACAAGACGGTGCAACCTCGCATACAGCCAGAATTTGCATGGCTTTTTTGCGACAGACATTCCCAGGAAGAGTAATTTCCCGTTTCGGTGACATCTCCTGGCCGCCACGGTCACCCGATCAGTCATGTGCCGAATTTTTCCTTTGGGGGTACCTGAAACAAGAAGTTTTCCGAGCACGTTGTGCCACCATTCCTGAGTTGAAGCACCGCATAAGAACTGCCGTCGGCAATATCCCAGGGAATATGTTACGACGAGTTATGGAAAGCTTCCAACGTCGCCTGGATGAATGTATTGTGCAGAGGGGGCATCATTTGAGAGGGGTTATATTCAAACATTAATCCACCCAATTGGACAATGACTTACACTTTATCAAATGGCATACCTTTAACTATTAATTGACATAATAACTAATAAATAAAATGCATTTACGTCCTCATGGTGTGCTATTAATATCCTACTATGAACGCTGCCGCACCCTGTATAACTGAAATATTCTTAAATACACTAAACTTTTTTATAATCAGAAATGCAAACTACTTTTAACTAATACTATCTCTTCTTAGTTTCCTCACTTCAAAATTTGCAGCCCGACCCTGTGGCCGAGTGGTTAGCACATCGCGCTGCAACGCCAAGGGTCCCGGGTTCGAATCCCGGTCGGGTATGGTTGTTTGTGAATGTCCATTTTCATCCATTTCATCATTTCATCACTCATCCCCATCTTCGCAAATTAGCCAAGAGGCACAAAACGCGAAGTAAAATAAACTAAATCAATCAATCAATCAATCAAAATTTGCAGGATGTAAATATCACAAACCATGACATAAAGAGAAAATACCGAAGGATGCACATAATGGTGCTTAGTTGTGCGGTTTGATGGTTGTGGTGGTGGTGGTGGGTGATGTTAAACCACATTGCTGCCATAACGCAAAGTCATGAAAATAAGCAGCTGGCCAGAATTGCGCTGGTGCCACATGTGGGAAACGCAAAGCGAGAGCGGTACAAAAGGCGCTGGTTCCCGCGCACTGTGTGGCAACGTCAACCGGGCTGCGTTGCCTGGTTGGAGCGTCACACCAACCTCTCTCCGGGACACTTTCGAGTCCTATTAGCCTTTAAACAGCCAATGGGTCGTATATGACCCATAGAAAGTATAGGCGAAAACAGCCAATGAGTAATATATGACCCATAGAAAGTATAGGCGAAAACAGCCAATGAGTCATATATGACCCATAGAAAGTATAGGCGAAAACAGCCAATGGGTCATATATGACCCACGGTGCCGATTACAACATTCACGTGCGTTTAGGAACTTCATACTTGTATGTGAGGTTGTAAACGCTGACAGATGTTGAGATAAGACTTTGAAATGTCATGTGGAAGAAACCCCCCTCTCTAATATGCAAATTAGCTATTTTTTAGCCAAAATGCAGGATTGCACATATTGTGTCATGTTTCGGCCTGTATTAGGACTAGGGACTTGAAACAAGTTTCACTTTGTTGGAAAAGGTGTACTCTTTGAAAACAATGCAAAAGTTTGCGCCCTTTTTCCAAAATAACGGGAGAAGAGGGGGGCGAACGCCAGATTTTTTTTATTCAAAATTGGGGACTTGGCCCCTCCCAACCCCGTTTTTCTCACTTGGGCTTCCTGAATTGTACACGGTCGCGTGCTTCGATGTTATTGCTTTCAAACAAAAGTTATCCGAAGTAGATTGTTCAAATAATCTCAGAGATATAACGTTTTTCTGAAATAAGTGTAAAAATTTAAAAATCGCGCGCAAAGGTCGCGGCGAGAGAGGGGTTACTTTCGAAAACCGGCTCGGCTGTATAAAGGTTAGATACGGTGGCCTCCCCGATGGCGCAGTGGTAGCGCCGTCGCCTCGTAATCAAGGGGTCCCGGGTTCGATACCCAGTGGAGGCACATAGCGGTTTGGAGCCCACTTTAAACTTTACGTCCAGTCCCAATTAGCCTTTCTGTGCATAAAGTAAACTTAAAACACCAACTCAATCAATCAATCAATCCCATTAAATACAGAGCTGGCGATCGTGTGAATTGAAAGTTCGTTACAGGCCCCAGAAATGGGGTTCCATTTCTGCAACTCTACACTCCGAACACACGTGGTTGTGCTCCAACGTGGCAACAGCGCGAACATCTGCCACCCGCCTAATTTCATGGTCGTGCGTTTAGGTTTCAAAATATCTAGACAGAGAGAAGAACTGCGTACAAATTCCATCACTGTACTTAGCTGTATGGGCACATGGAAGAGCAAGCGAACAAACTACATCTTCTGGAAGCCAAGACTCCAGACACTCACAAAAGCTGTTCCGTGATGCAATCGAGTTTTCCAGGAGTCATCTGACCTTTAGGCATAACCTTGACCTTCCCGACAGCAACCTCCAGTCTCTTTAGGGTAAAAACCTGGAACGGGAGTCGCTGGTGAGTTATTCTAATGCCATTGTTGGCGATGCGAGAAACAGAAAGTTCTCGCTCCATTGTTGCTGGCAACAATAAATTAGATAAGTCCCAGGGTATACGTGTCTAGCTTTACCCGCTGACTCATTTTGAAGGTATGCCTTGCGACAGACACTTTGCTACTTCCAACGAAGTCACAGTATGGCAATTGGGGGATTGTCAGAAGAGATCTTATGTTTTTGGGTACTAAAAAGAAAGTTTAGAAAAAAGGAGGGGGCTGTAGCCCACCGTGGAACTCTTCAGCCTACCAATACGAGAAATGTTAGTCATTTATAGTAGAATGAAGCTCACACGTGCGCGCCAAGAGACAGAAGAAAGAGACAGAATGAAACAGATAAGCAGAAACAGGAAGGCCAAGAAATAAAGAAAGAGCTAAGAGAAAGGAGAAAGAAACGGACATGGAAATGTGGGATAAAGATAGAGAAAAACAGAAGGAAAGAGAAGAGCAGAGGAAGAAAGAAAGAAAAACAGAGTGAAAAAGATAAAAGGTTAAAGAAAAGATAGATGAAGAGATAGTGAGAAATGGAAAAGGAGGAACACAGTAAGGGAGATAGGTAAAAAGAGGATAGAAAGATACAGAGAGAAACAGAAGATGAAAGAAAGAGATAGAAAGACATGACAAAAGAAAGAGAGAGAGAGGAATAGATAAATAAAACAGAAAGAGAAAAATGAAGGGCAGACAAAGGGACAGAGTATATAGACAGAGGGAAGAAAGGAAAAGGTAGAAATACAAACGACAAAATAAAAATGGAGAGAAACATATAAAGAAAAGAGAGATGAAGTAGAGTTGGAAAAAGGAAAACGGAGATAGAGGAACAGAGTAAGAAAGACAGAAAGAGGGAAGAAAAAAGGATAGAGAGAGATACAATGGAAGAAGGTAAGAAAGGTGAGCAACCGGAAGGGAGTGAAGAAGCACTGTAAATAAGACAGATAAGAGAGAAAAAAGGAAGAGAAAGAAAGAGATACTTTAGAAGCTATGATCACCGAAGCAGAAAAACTTGAAAATATTTCGTTCGATCTCTTTAAGCCTCCAAAATGAAAATTTCTGGTGACGTCACTGATAAGCACTCAACTGTGGTTCGTCACAGAATACAGACTGGAGAATAAACTCTCCTGTGACTGTGGGTGGACTTCCACAGTGGTTTCCGTGACCGAGGCCCTTGGCTCTTGACAAATGTGAGTTTGGTGCTGATATTAGAGTTCTCAATGGATTCCTCCACTTCTTCCTGATTCCCTTTCGCCCTCTTCATCAAAAATTATCAGTCTACGTGGGAAGTATCTTACAGGGACACACCCTATGATAACAACACTACAACTGGGTCAAATTGAGCAATGACCTATGCCAGTTTTCTTTCTCCAGTTTTACACAGTTGATTAATAACTTGTATCGAGTTACAAGTTGTGTAGAAAGAGTCAGATTCAATCAATTGTTTGAGAGAAAGACTCCATTAAAGAATTCATATCGATTGATGACCACAGGCAGATGAACGAACCAGTTTCAAAATAGCGTGTGGTATTATATGTGTTGGAAACTTAAGTCTACTTTGTGCACAAAAATGCAAATCGAGACTATAGCTGCAGTTTAAAGTGCTTCCACCTGGTACCAAACCCAGAAGCTCTTGATCTACGTTATCTCTAAGCTATCAGGGAGACAAGCTAATCGGGACTGGACCTACAGTTTAAAGTTGACTCCGAACCATTATGTGCCTCTATAGTGTAACGAAGCTAGGACCTCTTCATTACAAGGCGACTACGTTTGTATTGTGCCATCTCGGTGGTTAAGCTCATGGAGTACTCCCCCCTATTCTTGCCTTAGCAGATTCCCTGATAACCCTTCCACCTTAGCATCCAAAGAAAACATGCACAGTTGGAAATGGGGTTAACAAATTTAGCTCTTCCCAGACATTACAAATGTAAGTAAATGTTGATAGCGTTACTTCAATTGCAAAACTTAATTGATTTATTGACTCATTCATTGATTTGATTTCTGCCATTTGTGGCTAATTGCAAAGATCAGGATGAATGCTGATGAGATTAAATAGATGAAGAGACATTCATAAACATATATGCACAGAATACAAGTCTCATAAACGTTCATACTGGTTATAAGTCTAGTCGCCAGAGCCTCGTTAGTCTGCTAAACGCAGTCCAGGGTGTACTACATGGAAGTGAGGTTGACATTAGCAAGGGTCACCCCCTTACAACTCAAAACGTACTTTTAAAAGTCACTAAGACTGTCTCAACCTTAAAAGTCAGTATTGAAGTAAATGGAGTACTTCCCTCTCTCTCTAATACATGAGTTTTCCCAATAGCTCTGTCCTTCTCTACCAGATGTTACAAAATTTACAAAATGTAAAAGTCATAAATTTCAAACAGTGAAATCATTATCCTGTATAGTATTTTTATGCTCTATTAAATGACGGCATTATATAACCTGTCATAAATTCATGTGATCTGAAATTTCCATAATTTTGGAATTTTGCAAACACGCTTAATTTTTTCTAGTAAATACGTCAAAAGCCATAAATAAACCGCTTGATCAACTTCATCAGTTTTTCTCTATGGGATCTAGGGTGTTTGAAGATATGATATTGTTCACCTGAGTGAATTAATTTGCTTGCGAAGAGTTATATATATACATTCGATATTTTGTATATATCATAAGACCGTAACACGAAAAAGTTGGTTTAGCGAGAAACTCTTCGGTTTGTCGCGATACACATGCAGACCAAGCGAGAAAAGTGTTGACCATTGTTTGAAGTTATTTTTAGAATGCATTGTTACCCCACAGCACCGTTATTTATTCCGCAATCGTAGTTTGTTTACGCGGGCTCTCTCGCGTATCAAATTCATTGCGCGCTGCCAAGGGGAAACCCTGGGGGGTAAAGGCGGTCAGGGGCGTGATGCTGATCACATCACCCCCACTCACGACCGGATCAAGAAAGTGTGGGGCGTTACCCCCACACCCCCTATACGCCTTCATGGCGTGGTGCTATGCACAGGGGAGCACTTTACCTTTTCTTTACCTAGCTGCCAAGGTTAAAATTCTGTTGCAGGCAGATGCCCCGTTTCGTAGGAAGTGCAGTGTGCTGTTTGATAATTGTGGATTATATGTAAGTTACATACTTCGTTTAATAATGGATGGAGAAGCTGGAAAAAGACACGGTAAACTTCGAGGTAAAGAACACATAATAATAATAATAATCGTTTATTTTAAGTGTTGAGCACAGTATGAAACCTTATACAACACTAAGTCAAATACAAATACAAAAGCACAAAGTTAGACGAATAAAATACATAAGCTGCAGAATAACATAACATAACAAGTTAGCATATCCACACCTCAAGTTAAGTTTTCAATGAGATCCATTATATCTTTGATACTAATAATTGTTTATTGTTATATAATATTGTGCAATTAACTGTGTATTGTTCTAATAATAATAATGATCATATTTATTGAAGTGATGATAACGAGCAATAGTTACGCATATAATGGAAATGTAAAATTGTTACGTCGAAATATAAGCTTCTACATGCAAATCTTGAGGTAACTATCGTTTTCCCAAAATGCATCAAATACATAGATTTTGAAGATTTCCTGTACGATATTAAGGAAGTAAATTTGTCGCAATCATTAGCGATTAACAGCGACTCGATGCGCCTCCGTTTGTTGATCTGGCAACGCCGCGCTCCATTTAACCCATACTGACTTTTAAGGTTGAGACGCACTTATAGTTCCAGTTCGAATTTCTCAAACAGGTAACTGTTACTAGTAACTGTGTGTGCGTGTGTGTGTGTGTGTGTGTGTGTGTGTGTGTGTGTGTGTGTGTGTGTGTGTGTGTGTGATTCCTGCATCGCTTTTCTAACACCTTTGGCTGCTAGCGACGATGAGGATGAGTAATGATATGATGAAATTGACGAAGGGACAGTTACAAAGACCGCCCGTGCCCATTCCGGGATTCGAATCCGGGACCCTTGGCGTCCAAGGTGTGTGTGTGTCTGTGAATCTCGCTCTCCTGCGAATGATTTTTGACAATTTCACTGGTAGCCAATTTGCCGATGGCCCTGCTTCTTGGAACACAACAGTGGGGCCAAGACACAACGATAGCCTAGAAGACATAGCCAGGCTATATTTCATTATTTTATTTGCAATGTCGTGTTTCCTGCTGTCCGTTTTACCTTTGACGCCGGTCCCATAAGGCCATGAGAGTATTCGGCGCGATCACAGTTTGGAATATAGACTGGCTCCTTATCCCAAATATGGTACCGAATGCGTTCTTCCGTTGACGCACATATTTCAGTTCGGCTCATGCGCTCCTTCTCTTTATTGCTTTTTGCACGTCGTGACAACAGAGATAAGGGATCTAGTGTGGAATTCGTAAACATCGGCGCAGGTGTAGCAAAGTGGTTGTCAACGAATGACGTCGTGGAAGATAGATTGTCCACCAATAAGGTTTGGAACAGAGAGTCCAAAACTGTGATTTTTTTTGTGTAAATCGTGTCATTCTATAGAATGAAGGGATCTGAACCAGTTAACTGATGGGGTGATGTAAACTACTCATCATTCATCCTCTTGATGAGACCACTCGTCATTGACATGACGAGTTATTGCTTGGCATGCGAGAGGTACAAATTACACAAAGGAATTAAACTACTGAAAAGACAATGGTAACTCGTTGGATTTTGTGAACCGTTGAACCTGTATCATGGCTGGGTGTAGGATAATTACCTGTCTAACTGAAGTCTCTGAGCTGAATGAAAATAGCGAAGTCCTCTGTAAGCTTCTCTCCTATTTGTCGACCAGGGCGTGCTTCCACTATCGACCTCCTGCCTTGCTGACCACCTCTCTCAACCAACTCAATTCCCAAAGTCCAGTCACTTCCCAGCTTGTCTCACCTCTATATTCCCTGGCCATCGAGCTCTTCCTCCATGCCGAATCGCCGAATCGTGTTTATTATAATTGCTACCATGCAAACCGCTGACACCATAACCAGAAGTGTTACCTGTTTCCTGAATGCTCAGGAGGTTTGCATGGCACAACACAATGCATTGTAAACATGCCTAAGAGGCTTGAGACAGCTGAGAAAAAACAAGTGAATGCCCTGGTCAACATGAAGCGTTCAGAGAGACTTAATAAAATAAACATACAATCCTAGGGATTGATACGTTCGCGCCGCCTAGGAAAAATTTTCTCCTTTGAAAATTTAAAAGTCAAATCGCAAAGCTTGACATGACTCAGGTTCGCCAATTCCATATATTTTCTTAAAAAAACCAAATATACAAAAAAAATCCACCAAAACATAACTTTCCCTTGTTTGCCGTAGCCTGAAGGAAAAAAAAAATTATTCCCTAAACTTTATAATGAATAATACCCTTAATACTAACAAATTCGTATGTTTATACGATGTAAAAAACAATAATATATACTATTATAAAACTAGAAATCACAAAAGTTCGTGTCGTTAAGCGATAAAACTCTTAATGTATCACATGTGCGCGTACGTAATGCTTATTATGTAGAATTGCTCATCCACCTGCTTCTAATCAAGAGTCTGTGATGCCTCGCCACGCGGTAACGACTCTGTGTGTTCCGCGAGGCCAACGGTTAGAGCGTCTTCGCAAGAACGTAATTCACAATGTTGTTTATATTGCCACTTGATATAGACTCTTCAAATAAATAGAAAAACCTTAAAAAGGTGCACAAGTAAGTACACGTAAGTAAACATGTAAAACGTTTGTCACTTCTCACTGTTTTTTCTGTGTGAAAGCCTGATTATATCAAAGTATAGTATGTTGTACGAACTACGTAGCCACTGCACTCCTAAAATCGTTGAATATATGAACTTGCACTGGCTATGTTGCACATTCCAATGTATTATAATACAATATTCAATGCATATAGTGAGTTACACTGAAAACTGTCGCTGGTAAAAACTTAATTATAGCGTTCAATTTTCTCTTCTACGTTAAACTGTACACTGTATACATATATCTGGCTTGGTGATTACCTTTGTATGACTGCACACACAAATTAATAATCTTGCAAGTGACAAAACTATGTGCTTGAGTTATAAATATCAAAAAAATGTTCTGCGAACGAATGTGTCGCTTTCAATATTCCATGTTGGTGAGAAGAGAAAAAAAAAAATAACAATAATACCTGCATGCGACAAACATATGCATAAAATATTGTCACTAAAGCATGCTTTCTAAAATGTTCGAAAGTGCTGTAATTATGTTTTTTATTGCTTGCATGTCCGTTTATTATTCAAAGTGCAAAATTTCATCGTAAAAAAAATTAGGCACTAATTGATGCACTGGTCAATTGACACCACTGATGCTTGTCGCTTCCTTGTAGTATAATGTAAACTTAAATGCATATAAAACTGGTTCTCATGCATGGCACAAAACTGAAAATGTGTATAAGGGCTATGGAAAAGTATTGTTTCCCATAATGCATGGTAAATGACCAAATAGATACACATGATAGGAGCTCGCATGTGTATGTGTAGAAACACTGTAGCACAATTCTGTAATTATTGTTTGTTACCGGAACTGCTGTTTGTAGAAAGTACGTTTGCTATGCTTCTTCTTCTTCTCTCTGGATTGCTTGTTGTCTTAACTGCATTGGGCAATGTAAAAAATGTGGTAAATTACCCGTAGAACTTGGGAGATGGGGAAAAGTTGTTGTTTGAACTGCAAACAGTGTGGAAGGAAATTTTATCCAGCTCCATCACTAGGTGTTGTTAATAATGTGTAGTCCGCTATACTGGGAAATGTATGGTTGACTACATCCTTCCTGTAAAAGGTAGTCTCCGTGTAGTAATAAGTAGAAATGTCTGCATGTCTCCCTCAAATTGGTGGTGATGAGTCTCTTCTTGAAATAGTACTTAAAATGTCTGCATGTCTCCCTCGTAGAATGATACTCAGTCTTTCTGCCTGGTAATAATAGACTGCCTGCGGATGTCCGTCATGAAAATGCCCATGGATGGTGTAGGTATTGCTTGTCCATGGCGCTCCGTATAGACAGGTTAGGTTAAAAGGAAAAATTATGACAAAGAAAGGAAATTGCAATAGGATGGGTATATATAATTCAAGTATGCATGTACACAAAACCAACTAATTTCCACTGCCTTTTCTTTAAAATTAAATTAAATTGTCTCATCAAAAATAAAATATGATTAAAATAAATTGATAAAATAATTGCCATAACTCTTTGAAAATAAATAAGGAAAAATTTAAATAAAATATCCAACCGTAATTAAAATATTAATGTCCATGATTAATGTGTTGCCTTAACCTATTAATTATTACTGCGCTGCTCTGAATTAATCTGTTTCGCAAGCTGATGATGCTTATAAAAATAATATCCTAGGGTTGCGGTTAATAACACATTCCAAATAACAAAAACTAATATAGACATGGGCAAAGGGTTTAAAACTAATTCCTGAAATGAAATGTTCTTACTAATTGATTGATTAAGTTGTTTTAAAGCAAGTTCAAGCGGAGTCCATTGGGGAATAGTGAAATCAGATAAATTCTTGGGAATATTAGGTAGTAACTCAATTTCCTGCATTTTGACTTGTTCGAAAGCTAAAATTCTTGTGTGTAAAATTTGTTGATCCACAATAATCTGCGAAAAATCTTGATATTAAAAAATAGAGATTCCCCTTCGTTAAGCTGAATTGATCTGTGCGTGTTCAAATTATTATTCAAATTCTGAATAACAATAAATTGACCTGAGCCTGATATTAAAATACCATTACGTGTCCTAATAAACTGAAATAATTTATTGTCAGTAATAGATTTCACTTCAAAATTACAAGAAACTGACCTATTGTGTAAGAGTAAATCTTCCAAACACTGTACATCTCTATCGATGGTAACTTCACTATGCGAGCAGAGATAAAAAAAAGTTTTTAAGCTCGCATGCACTCTCAACAATTTGCACTAATCGTGGACTTCCCTTATGTTGCATACTGTAAGTTAACTCTGGGATTCGAATGCGAGACCATGAATTGTTATGCCAAATGCCTAAGTTAACTTCTCTAAAAATAGGAGCGATGTCATTCATCTGTACTAAAGGTGTCTCTAAAAGTAAATGAAATGATCTACTACTGGGTTCATAATTAATCAAATATACTTTGGTCAATGAATAAAATAATCCTATGTCTGTTTTATAAAGTGAATCTTTAAAATCGGGGTGATGCTGAATAAATGTACGGAGCCAATTAGGAGTTAAAATATGATAAGATAATTTTCCCGAGGCTATTTCCATAATTATAAAATCTAAACGCTCAATCATCTCAGAGGCGTGCAATAAGGCAACTATATGTCTCTCTTCATTATAATCATAACAAAATTTAGCTAATAATTCTTCCTTTAAATGCAAAACTGATTGCTTTAAAACTACCAAAATCCCATTAACAATGTTCACCATTTTTACTTGACTCTGTTTCATATTCTGTACTTCCTGAATAATATGATGTTGATTGGCTGCTAAAGTTTTAACTGATTGGGATAAATGATGAACTGACATAGTATTGAAAACAGAAAGTCCTGCACTGAACAAATTTATTAAATTAAGAAAAATCTGCCTCTTTTCCCTGTTATGAATATTAGTAACATTCTGATATAAATTTTGGCAATTAGGCCTTATGTCTCCTACTGTAAATTTACGTGGGAAATACTGAGAAATTTCGGTAAGATAATCATTAATTTTGGTGCTGGTATCATTATGAATGACTTTCCATTGCGCACATGCGGAGTCATTGTCAGCCTGAATATGTGCATCGATGAATATGTTCACAGTTGTAAAAATATTCTTACTACTATGAATGGTTAACCCTTGTCTCTCATAATATAAGCCTAATGATTTAAAAAATATATCTTGCGACTGTTCATTGTTGGGTAAGGATCCAATAAAATGAATCAGGGATAGGAGTAGGATTAAAATCCAAAATAGGAAAGTAATTCTGCTAGTAGCCATGCTTCTGTAATAAAAAAATTCCTGCATCAGTACAGCTTGAAGTTGGGATATATACCTTAGTAAGGCTAAAATTATGCTGATGTAATAACTAAGTATGGGATCAGATAAGTAACTAGATCGATGTTAGGGAAGGGGTGGGAACTAATACATCAGCAATATCATGCGAAAGATGTTAGAGAGATACCGTAACTCTTCAGTTAGTGAAAATCATGGGTAGCATTAACGTTGATCCAACCGAAGTGTGGCTTAGCGATTTAGAAGGAGTACAGGATATAGCTAACACCATAACCAATTACCTCCCCCTAATCGCCAAAAGTGCAACGTGGGGTTTAAGAATACGCCACCTGGTTGTATATGCTATCAATAAAAGGCTGTATGAAAACATAACCAGCCTGTCTGAACTAAAGGTTCTAATAGAAGAGTACTGGCGGAGAGTACAAACTTTAAAACACCTGGAAGCGACCTGCCCAAAAAATTTGGAAAGGAGACTAAGCGCCTTCCAGATAGAGCTGGACTTGGCAGAAAACGATTTCCTGTGGCTGGGAAACTTGTTTCTCAGCTGCAGGAAGTGGAATCTGATCCAGGAGTAGGGTAAGTGAACCAAATTTCCTAATAGAAATTTCCCTGATTTTATCAAAATTTCGTTTATCTTTATCCTGATTTAAACCAAATGTACGTCGATTTCCCAAAAAATTCACTTACTATAAATATCTCTATGAAAAACGGGAAAATTTTGCGAGAAAAACGCAAAAAATTCGTCTTGTTGTTCCTTTTGTAAAATTATTGGTCGTGATTAGTCTGAAGTGCATAAATGCGACGTTTTACGGAAAAATTTATCTATATAGAACAAAATATCCCTAACATTGTTTACATGAACTTCTATCGTAAAAATCAAATTCTAATGGCTATATGCGTAACTAAACTGATCCCCTAAAATTTTAATCGACGACCGCCCCTGGCTGTTGTAATTTCCATGCTAAGTGTTTTCTAAGCTTCCAGCGTGTTCAAAGTACTCGGGAGAGAGCTTGAGTGCAGAAAAGGAATTTGCAAATTCAGCTGCAATGTATTTCTGCTTATCGTTGCATTCTTCGTAGTCGCTTGGATGGACTGAACAAATTTCTCTACAGCGACAGGCGGGATCGGCGACTTCGGGGAAGTTCGGGTACCGTTCGGGAGGTGGAGGGGAAAATTCGCTGCTTCGGGCAGCGGGCATAGGAACGGAGAAAGAAAATGCAAGGCGATGGTTCGCTGATACATTGAATGACGCGTAACTGTTTACAAAACTTTAAATTACTACGAACAAATTCTAGTAAGCGCTGCGGGAGTTCGAAATAAAGTCAAGGACTTTGAAATGACGTAATAAATTGGATGGAAAGAAAAAAAACTTCATTGCGCTTGGGAGAGTGTGTTACTTGAACACTTCCGTGCTCGTAATAACAACAGTTGGGAAGCTGTTAGCCAACTAAATGACTAATAAACCTTGCATAAGGTACAATCAAACGTAAAAAATGAATTATACTTAAAATTTGAATCGTAATTAATATAAAATTCTAGGCGAACATGAAGTCGTAGAAAATATGGTCTGTAAACGATACAACAGGTTCAGGAACCTGAAAATTTGGCTTACTTTCTGCTTTTAAAGTAACACTTGAAACTTTCTCGACTTTTACTGGTGACTGATTCGCAAATAACTCTTTAACTTTTACAACTGGCTGAACACAGGATGAAATAGGCAATTCACTTTCCATTTTGCAACTGTTTTGAACAAAATTAGGACCCTTGCTTACGGCAAATTTCTGAACTCTATCTTTAACGGATAAAATATTCTTCGGCAAATCTATATTGTCGTCTTTAGTGACTAAACTATTTCTGGATACGTCTTGAACTTCTTGTTGTACCCTAGGTTGCATAATAATGGACTGAGGGAGTGGAGGGGGAATTGGCGGGTGACTCGTTTTTAATGGTACCACTTCAACAACCGGTGCAACATCGTCGTAAATCTGACCAATGGGCGGTGAATCATTATTAAGTTTGCTTAACTGTAACTCGTTGGTACACTCATGGTCGTAAGTAATAGATTTCTTGCGTTGACATTGAAAATAACAGATTATGAAAATTATAAAAATACTAATAATAAATGTTGTTAATAATAAAATTGTAATTATATTATAAGGATAGTCAAAGGACTTCTTCAACAGATAAATAAAATTATAAGCTTTTACGTATGGAAGAAATCCGTTTAAAATAACTAAAATCGCAATGATTTTCATGTTGCTTAGGCAATCAAAACAAACAGTTCTTCAACACTAATACGTACTTTAAGCCTGCCTAGTTTAATTAGTAAATATTTTAACTCAACTTAATTATTTTCTGATTCTAGGCTCAAATTATCTGCGTGATTTATTTATTTAATATAATTTATTTATTCTCTAAATTTATTAGCACTGTTTAACTTATGTTATTTTAAATTTTACTGCAAACTTATCTTATTTTAATTTCAGGTGTTATTTTTATTCTTGAAAACTAAAAATCAATTGAACCGTACTAAGGTACAAGGTAAAGGAAAAATTGAGTCTGATTTACTCCTGACTACCTGAAATAAAATTATTATTATTATTTATGCGATCTTTAAATGCATTAAAATACTAACATCACTAAAACTTGAAGAATCTTTAATTCGTCGCCTTGTAATCAAAGGGTCCCGGGTTCGATACCCGGTGGAGGCACAAGTGGTTCGGGTCCCACTTTAAACTGTAGGTCCAGTCCCGATTAGCCTTACTGTGCATAAAGTGGACATAAAACAACAAATCAATCAATCAGCAGTGGCTGTTTGAACGATGGCTCGAAATGTGTATAACTCTTGCGTATAGGCTTATCTATGTTCCTTTCACACGTATATTTTGAAGGTTGAAACTTTAAAAATCATACTACAAGGTTCCTCACAGATATTATTAGAATAATTAAATCAAGAAGACTTAGGTGGGCAGGCCATGTGGCACGAATGGGAGAGGGACATGCGCGCCGCCTACGTGAGTGCTCCGGGGCTCGAGCACCCACATAAATAATCTTGTGTGTGCGCCGCACCCACAAGATTTTTAATTTGGTAAAAACAAAATAAAATAAATATTTCTCACTTGCCATTATCAAAAAATAATAAGCAATTAAACATTGAGATGGAAGTTAAAATTTCTAACCTATAAAACATTATTGTTTCAAATGTGTTTGTGCAAAGACAAGCAAGCAACACATTTCCCCCTTTCTTGCCTGTCTCTGGCCAAGTCAAAGGCAGTCCCCACAATAACAATGGAAGTATATTGTATTGTGAATAGAATCCCGTCTTCTCGGCTTGCTTTAATGTTTCCTTACAAGTGACACACTACAATACGCCCACTCCATTCGTCAACAATTGTTTTAAAATAACTACTTGCAGATATTGAGCACTAATAAAGAATAAACCGAATGGTGATTCTTCGTGAATTAATATAATTTGTAAGACATTCGCTAAAGAGGCTAGCAGTGTTTCAATCGCTACAAGAAGCCAACGAAGATGGTGTTGTAAAAAACATTCTTAGACTGACTTTGCGACCATTCTGTCCCACAAGGTGGTGTGGTGTGAGGGTAAAATCACTACAATCGTTGGAAAGTAATTATGACGTTCTCTTGAAATTTTTGGAAGATCTGTCAGAAGAAAAAAAGTGAAGTCGGTGGGAAGGCTAGTGGATATTTGTCAAACCTACATCAATTCAGATTTCTTATTTTCCTGAAAATGTTAATTTCAGTTTTCGGCAGGATTGAACAACTTCATTCTTCTTTTCAGAAGAAATCATTGTCATACCGAGAAATCAAAACTTTGGTGGAAACTTTGCAAGTTTAGCTTCACAAAGGGATATATTTTTTGAGTTGTGGAATGAAACCATGAGGAAAGGGAAGGAATTGAACATTGATAAACCAGTTTTGCCTAGAAAAAGCAAGATGCTAGAACGCTACGACGAAGGTAGTGATCCTTATACGTATCAAACGCCGGAGGAAATGTACAGACAAATATTTTTTTAAATAATTGATGTGGCTGTGGATTTGCTAAATCGTAGATTTCAAACAAAGGTTTTGGAACTTATTTCACAACTTGAAGCTTTTGCTATCGGTCAAATTGGTGCTGATCGAATTCTGCAGTTCTATGGGACAGACTCTGATAAAGACAAGCTAACATTGCACAGGGACATGTTTCTAGATGTGTGCAGAACGAACAAAGAAAAAGTGGCCAACTTGTCAGACATTACAAATATTTTAAGTAGAGAAAACAGTGGTCGTATGCGTGAGTGAAATGCTCACAGAATTTGTGAAGTTTGTACGGGTGATTTTAACTATACCTCTTAAGCCCCTATCACACGGAACTGGATTTCTAGTAGGAACGCTCTAGTTGACGCTGGACTGGCTACCCATTTCCTAGTTTTCGCCTCACACGGTACTTGTTACACCGTACTTGTCGATAGTCTTTCCTTCCCATAATGGCGGCCGCGCGAGATGTAAACAACGTATCACTTCACACTTTTAAAATACGATAACTATTCAACCGAGAGGAATATCGCTTCGTATTAAATGGTTTTAGGTAGAGAAGAACGGCGCTGATAAAATACATACTTTACAACGTTTACTATACACGTTTGGAAGAATATTTTAGATTTTTGAATGCCTTTCATGATGTATGCACTCGGAAACCACAGACAAAAAAGGCTACTTTGCAAACTCACAGATTATCTTCACATGGCCAAACTATGCTCTGATTGGTTGTTCCACAGAATCTAGTCGAAGAAGTTAGTAGCAAGAACATGTCCTATTCCTCAAAACCAGTCAAGCAGTCAGCCAGGCGGCCATAATTTCTACCTAGAAGGTCAGTTCATCGCCAACTAGGGCATTCCAACTAGAAATCCAGTTCCGTGTGATAGGGGCTTTACTTCTTGTACTTCTAATCGGTCATTTTCAGCACTTAGACGATTGAAAACGTTTTTGCGGTCAACAATGACCCAAAAAAGATTGAATGATTTGGCAATTTTGCAAGTTCATAACGAAATGACTAAAAATATTGACATTACCAAAATTGCAAACAAATTCATAAGTGCAAATGACGTAAGAAGGAATGTGTTTTATATTGAAAGTTAACATGTCATTATTATTATTATTATTATTATTATTATTATTATTATTATTTGGTACATAAAATTAGTCATTTTGTAGTTTCTGTTCACAACAAAATCCTTGCATAGTTCTTTCTGCAATACAATTAAAATTATTTGCATTTATGAAGTTTTTTCATTTTAATTTGTATGAATATGGTATTTTCTTTTAGTAACGTGTTGATAATATCATTGCCTCTTGCAATCATTGTGCATGTAAGTTGTTTAAAGTATACAATACTTGATAATTACAGATCTAACCGCCAATGATATGCACCCACAGAAATTTTGGAAAGTCGGCGCCCTTGGAGAGGGAAGAGGAGTTTACAGGATTCTTGTTTTGAAACCTGATGGTAAGAGACCTGTAGGAAGGCCAAGACGAAGATGGAGGGACAACGTTGAGATGGACCTAAAGGAAATCGGTAGGGATGGAAAAGAGTATATAGATCTTGCTCAGGATAGGGACAGATGGAAGGCCTGTATTGCTGCAGCCAAGAACCTTCGGATTTAAGAAGGCTAGAGAGTTAGTTAAGTTCCTCACACCCTTTACTACGTGTTGTAATGTAATTCTCAACTTACAACTTGTTGTAAATCCTTTGAAATACAACTACGTCCTACTCACACAGATTATGGGGAGGTGGGAGCAAGGCACTTTCTGCTCCCCTAAAATGCACGTAGAAGGAAACATTTTATGTATATTGACATATGGATAGGGGGGGGTCGAACGGTCGGTTGACCCCCTGGAAATTGACATTGTTCATTTAAAGATACAAGTAAGCCGAAAGTTTTTTACTCTTATTGTTAAGAACATAAATAAAGTTAATTTACTTAGTATTCGAACAGAAAAATCAAAGTAAAAATGCATTGGATCGAAAACATTGAGTGAAAAATACTGCAACAAGGTTATAATCTACCATTTCATGCAAAGAGCAAATGGTTCCACAGTTTTCAAAATTCTAATAATTACAGTTGTAGGTGAGAGGTCACCCAACACACTTTATGTATTAAAAAAAGACAACCTAACATTTAAAACCTTTTCTTGAACGAGACGTGCAAAGGTTAATATGAAAATGCATTCAGATACTAACTGCATAAAATGCAAAGGAAATAGGTAGCGTCATTGCCTTGTTATCAAGGGGTCCCGGGTTCGATATCCGGTGGAGGCACATACTGATTCGAATTCCACTTTAAACTGTAGGTCCAGTCTTAAAACAAGAATTCAACAACAAAAGAAATAATGGAAAATAGTTGTGCTCGTTTGGTGGATCGAGTCTCCACATTTATATAATAATAATAATAATTATTATTATTATTATTTCCAATAACATTTATTTTTTTTAGTTTATAATATTTATTATTATACATTTATAGCCGTGTTAATAATACTTATTATTTATGCACTATTCAACTTCTGTCGTTTGCCCGACCCTACCTGCAAAAACGCCTGGCGACGCCCATGCGTGCATCGTGTCACCTCTGTTCTCTGCGCACGCGCGGTGAATGCTTGCTTACAAGCATTATCGCTTCGGTGTGAAACCCCCGTGTCGCTTGTCGCCTGCCACTTGTCGCTTCGGTTCGGCAGCTCCCTTAAAGATGGTTGGACATAACGTCCTGTAAGGACCAAACCGCAGTCCTACCGCAAGTGATAAATGGAACAACCAGAGTGAAGGGTGTCATTTTATGGGGGGTAGGTAAAGCATCACCGTGATCTCATAAGCCCCTTCAACTCGCACTACTTTCGCGGCTCTTAATGTCCCATTAGGGCGCTTGAAGTGGCAGAGAAGAATGAATAATGCATGTGCCACTGAAGTAGGCGCTAGCACGTAGTTTTTTTGGAGGGACTCTCTCTCTCGTCGAGTGAACGAAGATGTCCTTACCTCCCAAGTAGCGAGAACAACCACAAAAACAAGGGAACACTTTACGAGCCTCATTTTGCATTCTCGAAACTTGCAGACATGTCCCGTGGGACTTAGGCATCCCATAGGCAATCAGTTTGCTGTAGCAGGTTCCTGCAGAGAGACCAACAGGTGGATTTCCGATACGAAGTAGATGCTGGTACACATTAGCATACAATAGGGAGTTGTTCAACATCGAAATGATTGTGCTATTAACCATCCGTTATGGCAGCGAGTATCAAGGAGTTCCTACTTTAAACTGCGGATGCAGTCACAATCACCCTATCTGTTTATAAAGTGAACTTCAAAAAACATAAGTTGTACCAAATGAACCCAACACTTTTCAAACGTAGTGAGAATTGGCGAATTTATAAGGAGGAGCATGAAGGCAACCCCTCCCAAAATGCCCTACTTCAGAGCCCTCTGCAGGCCGTTTGAAGCAACGGATTGTGCTGAAACTTGGTATAGAGGCTATGGTGAGCATGGAGAAGCGAATGCTGAAGGAAAAAGTATTAGTTCAAATTTTCACCACAAGGTGGAAATTTGGCGCTTAAAATTAAAATTCCCATACCCAGAACCCTCTGAAGCCCGTTCAAAGCAACGGATTGTGCTGAAACTTGGTATAGAAGCTATGGAGACCACGGAGAAGCGAATGCTCAAGAAAAAAATGGTTCCAATTTTACCACCAGGTGTGGTGCTGAAATCCGGTGCACAGTGAGCAACATTCCAGGAAACGGGAAATTTAATTCTAAGCGCCACATTTGCACCTGGTGGTGAAAATTTCATCTTTCACCACCATTAGCTTCCCGTTTGTCTCTAGCCTCTTCAGCAAGTTTCAGCAGAATCCGTTGCCTCGAACGGGCTCCAGAGGGCTCTAGGTGGGCGAAATTTAATTCTGAGCGCCACATTTGCACCTGGTGGGGAAAATTTGAACTATTTTTTTCTTCAGCATTCACTTCTCCATGATCTCCATAGCTTCTGTACCAAGTTTCATCGCAATTCGTTTCTTGAACGGTCTACAGAGAGCTCTGAGAAAGGCAACTTTAATTGTAGCCACCCGGTATTACAAAAAAGAATAGATATTAAAACAAACAAATAAAATGAAGGAGCGATCTTTTTCCAGGTAGTAAAAATATAGAACACAGTCAAGCGTAAGTACATTAATCGGACCTATATTTACTAGACACTTAAATAAGTGGACACTGAAATCGTACCAGGGACCTGTTGGTTACAAGGGTGTAATGTTTACTGGGTAAGTGACGAAGCAAAATTAGAGTATTCTAAGCCTCGCGTCAGGTCAAGTTTGCAGCAGGTTTTTGCGTATGTAGATCCAAACGTGCACGGAGAATATAGTTCCGTTGAGACGGGTTCCATTCCGACGCAACTGCACACTTGTAAGAAAATAGTAATTTAATTTGTTATATACGGGCAAAATGATACTTCCATTAGCAGGTATGGACTTGATCGGTTGCAATCACTGTGCAGACGAACTTGGATCCGCAGATTCGCCAACTGGAGTTTGTATTGCGCTGAGGAATCGCTGAAGCTCAAGAGCGAGTCGAGCGGTACGAAGACAAGACTTTCACGGATGATTCTGAGCTCCGTTCTCGTGCGGATGAATACATAAAACCTGCTGGAAACTTAACCTGACGCGAGGCTTAGCTCAAATATTTCCGATGTTTGTGGCAATTTCTCGTTAAAAATTGAATTCTCAAGCTTTATGTATTTCTTTCTGAAATAATTATTAGTAGCTACAAATAAACGTAAAACTAACTACTTCTGTTTCACAAAAGTCTATTAATGCTATCGTCTTGTGATCAAAGGGTCTTGAGTTCGTTTCCTGGTAGAGGTACATTGTAAAATAGTTCCAATCCCACTTTGAAGGGCCAATCCCGATTAGTTTTTCGGATCACAAATTGGACATAAAGGAATCCTTGTAATTGTCTTCCTGTGAATATTATGTGTGTTTGTGTGTGTTTGAGGCTGTATTTAATGTCTTAGAAAATCTGCACATTATATTTCCATCTTATATGATCACTAGGGAAAGGATTTTAAGGTGCAGCTCCTTTCCAAAAATATAGCTGTTTTCACACCGATCGTTTGAGATATGTATTTTAGGACATGAATTCAATTAAAATGAACACACTTTGTTTCGTGAGATTAGCACATTTATCCCCCTTTTTACCCCCTCTTTGATGCCTCAGCATCTTTTCCCTTCCTTTTGTTTCATGTTTTGTTAAAGAAGATTGGACAGAAAAATGAATGATTTTCGTTCATCATGACCAGATACATAAAATCCTATAGTCCCATTTTGTAGAGCAGAACAAGAGCTATAAAATGGTATAATACAGGATGTCCCAGAAGTCTTTCTCTGATTACAAACTTTATTCATATCCGCTATATGCAAGGTAGAGATGTGAAATTGGTGCCAAAATGTTGGAAAACTAACCAAGTTTATTTGTTGCAGGTTTGAGTAACGTAGCTGTAGTGTAGCAGTGTCAGTGCCCAGAAAACCGGATGTTCACAAATCAGGAAAAAGCTCAGCATGTCCTCTGGTATCACGAGACCCGGTTACCAATAACAGTGCAGAGGAACTTTCAAATGTACAGAATTCTTTCGTCTAGAATATCTGCCATCAATAAGTTAGTATTTAAAAAATGGAATTTATCAATATTCCCAAATCCTGTCAAGTCCAAGAAACATTGTATGGACAGATGCCACCCGCTGTCAAGAGCATTAATTCCGGATTCCTTAGCACTGACACTGCTACACTACAGCCACATTACTGAAACCTGCAACAAATAACCTTGGTTAGTTTTCCAACATTTTGGCACCACTTTCACATCTCTACAGTGCATATATCGGATATGAATAAGTTTGTAATCAGGGAAAGACTTCTGGGACACCTGGTATAATCATTGCGGCACCAATAGTTCCCAAGCTAATGTAGCAAAACCTATCCAGCAGAACTACAGTTCTCTATGCGGTCCGCGCACATTATATGCAGATAAAGAGAGCATTGAATACAGGATTTTTTTGCACCTTTATGAAAACATTTTCAGAACCTTCTTTTACCTTTCCCGACCATAATTGTGAACCTTAAAATCCTTTCCCTAATGATCACAGTATATTCTGCGCCCTTCCCAGGAAAATATTTTAGATCCGCCTAGGGAGGAAGTGAGCAAATGCATTCTTGCTCTTAAGGTGAGTGGAATGCTAAATCAGTTAAACACATAACTATCAAACTTTTATTGTGATAGCCTTTTGCGGGGGTGTAAACGTAAAATTGAGTGATAATATCGTGATAAAAGGTTAATATTACTTAACTATTCCGCTTGATGATGCATTTCGTGACAATAACCACTTTCCCATATTATGTTTTTTAATCACAGCTATACTGAGGGAATGTGTCATAGATTTCAAGTACATCTATTTCAAAAAATAATAGTTACATCCAAGTTGAATTCACATTCTCAAAATATAGTGACGACTGCATTTAAAAACTATCTTTATATACTGCTGCAGTGCTTTTTAAATACACATACATTTAATTACTACATTCAAATCATCATTTGTACATAAAATACCTAATTTAGAACTATAATCACTTATGCACGCAGCTCATGCTAAATAATACATTTGCATCGACTGTTGCTCCATCTATGAAACTAAAAACAGAATTGTTGCGAATTGTAGCTATGTTATAACATATCAATAAAATATGTGGCCTTTCTATATTTTAATGATCGTATCATTGTACTTGTCTTTCAACTGACCAACTGACTCCATAGCACTCCATAGCACTATGAATGAATAGAGAGGGTAAAATAAAATGAATAGTCATTCGAGCAAAACTGACTTCTTGTTCTATCATTTTCTATTTGTTGCAAAAAGTATTAACATATGAAAACTTATATTATGTACCATAAATTAAATGCAAGTATGTCTTCATGTATATATTTTATTAAAATTAATAACTTTCTGCAGAAAGTAACTGTAAAAGAAACTTGCAGTTACTTTCCAAGTACCAGTAACTGTAAAAGTAAATTACAGTAACTTCTCAAGTAGGCTACGAGTAATTGTAAAAGTAAATTGGTTACTTTTCAAGTAGACTACCAGTAACTGTAAAACTTAGTTACCTTTCAAGTACCAGTAACTGTAAAAGTAACTTACAGTAACTTCTCAAGTAGGCTACGAGTAACTGTCAAAGTAAATTTGGTACTTTTCAAGTAGACTACCAGTAACTGTAAAAGTAATATACAGTTACTTTTCAAGTAGACTACCAGTAACTGTAAAACTTACAGTTACCTTTCAAGTACCAGTAACTGTAAAAGTAACTTATAGTTACTTTGCAAGTACCAGTTACTGTAAGAGTAACTTTCAGTTACTTCTCAAGTAGGCTACGAGTAACTGTCAAAGTAAATTTGGTACTTTTCAAGTAGACTACCAGTAACTGTAAAAGTAATATACAGTTACTTTTCAAGTAGACTACCAGTAACTGTAAAACGTAGTTACCTTTCAAGTACCAGTAACTGTAAAAGTAACTTACAGTAACTTCTCAAGTAGGCTACCAGTAATTGTAAAAGTAAATTTGTTACTTTTCAAGTAGACTACCAGTAACTGTAAAACTTAGTTACCTTTCAAGTACCAGTAACTTTCAGTTACTTTTCAAGTAGGCTACCGGTAACTAAAAATAAATTAGTTATTTTCCAAGTACCAGTAACTGTAAAAGTATCTTACAGTAACTTCTCAAGTAGGCTACCAGTAACTGTAAAACTTACAGTTACCTTTCAAGTACCAGTAACTGTAAAAGTAACGTATAGTTACTTTTCAAGTACCAGTGACTGTAAAAGTAACTTACAGTAACTTCCCAAGTAGGCTACCAGTAACTGTAAAAGTAAATTCGTTACTTTTCAAGTAGACTACCAGTAACTGTAAAACTTACAATTACCTTTCAAGTACCAGTAACTGTAAAAGTAAAATACAGTTACTTTTCAAGTACTAGTAACTGTAACCCAGTTACTTTTTAAAATTAGTAACTCTAACTGTAACTAATTTCGTTTAAAAAAAAAGTAACTTTACGAATACGCACGCTCGCGTGCGTGTGTGGTAGTAATAGTAGTAGTAGAAGTAGTAGTAAAGGGAACTGATTCGAAGAATTGTCATGGTTGCCTGTCAAAATCCGTCCACGGACACTCACGAGACAAACCAAGAAAGAGACCATACCATGAACCTTGTGGAGGCAGTAGAAAGTTTTGAAATGTGTATTTCCCTTGCAAAGTCATCTTGGAGATTCAGCTGATGGGGACAATGATCATTCACTTTCGAGACGAGAATGTTGGATTGCTTTGCTGCTTCCCATCTCCAATGACAACCCTTTGGCAACTTGCCCTCAAAGACTTTTCCCAGGAGTTGCTAACAACGGTAGAAGACAAATGCCATTCTGTCCGCTTCTTATAGTGGTCTCCATTGACACGGATTTGTGGCTTTCGGGAACTTTGGTACTTTTATGTGTTCTTTTCCAGGCAACTGCCCTCGAGGGGGCTTTTTTTTGTGTCTGAAGACCTGGAGTAAGAAGAGAAGTGTTCCTCAGATCTCCAGAAATGATTCCCCATTTTATTTACAGGATCTGCAATATTGTTGGTTTGTTTTGGGGGAATTTATGAATCATGATTCTACTAAACCAATCCTTAGGGGGGTTGTTTTGGCTTTTCTTTTGTTAGTTCTTGCACTGAAGCTTTGGAAATCGAGTTTTGGGACGTCAGGTCACCCATTATACTGGTCGCATTTCTAGCTGGCGGATGGGTAACAACGAATCAGCGATGAGTTGAATTTTCTTCGACTGACATCGGGCATTTTCGAGTCACGAGGCACCGAACGCTCTTAGCCGGAAGAAACAAATGAGCGTCGGATGCACCACATGTTGCCAAACGTACTGCAACGTCCCCTTTAGACGAAAGCATTTTCCTTAACATTTGTGCCCTGACCAAAAAGTTACCGTGTAAAGGGAGAAATCTTATGGCATTTCAGATACCATGGCATATTTCATGGCATTTCTCAAGGATAGAACCGGCTCTATTTCCGTAGCATAACCAATCAGAAGCGACCTCTAGGCAGTGATGTGCCGTAGACTATAAGTTTACGTATACGTGCGTTGTCTACACGTAATCTACGCGTAGATTACATTGGGTTGTAGTCAGTGATGTGCCGTAGACTATAAGTTTACGTCTACATGCGTTGTCTACACGTAATCTACGCGTAGATTACATTGTGTTGTAGTTTACATAGACTACGTAGACAATCTAAAATGCATTAAAATTAATTTTCAAGACTTTCATGAAAGGAAAGTACACATTTTCAACTATATTGGTTCCTAACGAAATGAAAATAATCCTATTTACAACAAAATTTCTCTTCTCTTCTATCATCAACTATGGAAGAAGATAAATAGTATGCAAAAAACAACAACAGATGGCAGTCGTGGGGCAAGAGTGGTCTTTTCCCCATAAAACACTAGAATATTTCCTATATTACGTTTCTTCCTACGTGAGAAATTGTTCGAATTTGGAAGAAAGAGTATGAAAAGTTCTCCTCACACATCAGCAACTGATACGCTGTATAATTTTCTTATAATTCTATGGCACCCTTTGTTAAGTTATCACCTTTCACCATGTTGTTTACATAGATTACGTAATCTACGTGTATAAAATAGTCTACGTGTAGAATGTAGACTATCGTTGTTTACGCGTAGACGCACATCACTGGTTGTAGTTTACATAGACTACGTAGACAATCTAAAGTGCATTAAAATTAATTTTCAAGGCTATCGTGAAAGGAAAGTGACATTTTCATTTATATTGATTCCTAACGAAATGAAAAGAACCTTATTTACAACAAAATTTCTCTTCCCTTCTATCATCAACTATGGAAGAAGATAAATAGTATGCAAAAAAGACAACAGATGGCAGTCGTGAGGAAAGAGTGGTCTTTTATCATAAAACACTAGAATATTTCCTATGTTAGGTATTTCCTAGGTGAGAAATAGTTCGAATTTTGAAGAAAGAATATGAAAAGTTTTCCTTACACATTAGCCACTGATACGCAGTGTAATTTTGTTGTACTTTCATGGCGCCCTTTGCCAAGTTATCACCTTCTGCCATGTTCTTTAAATACATTACGTATATAAAATAGTCTACGTGTAGAATGTAGACTATCGTTGTTTACGCGTAGACGCACATCACCTTTCAAGTACCAGTAACTGTAAAAGTAACCTATAGTTACTTTTCAAGTACCAGTAACTGTAAAAGTAACTTACAGTAACTTCTCAAGTAGGCTACGAGTAACTGTCAAAGTAAATTTGGTACTTTTCAAGTAGACTACCAGTAACTGAAAAACTAACTTACAGTTACTTTTCAAGTAAACTACCAGTAAGTGTAAAACTTACAGTTACCTTTCAAGTACCAGTTACTGTAAGAGTAACTTTTAGTTACTTTTCAAGTAGGCTACCAGTAACTAAAAATAAATTAGTTATTTTCCAAGTACCAGTAACTGTAAAAGTAACTTACAGTAACTTCTCAAGTAGGCTACGAGTAACTGTCAAAGTAAATTTGGTACTTTTCAAGTAGACTACCAGTAACTGTAAAAGTATTATACAGTTACTTTTCAAGTAGACTACCAGTAACTGAAAAACTAACTTACAGTTACTTTTCAAGTAAACTACCAGTAAGTGTAAAACTTACAGTTACCTTTCAAGTACCAGTAACTGTAAAAGTAACTTATAGTTACTTTGCAAGTACCAGTTACTGTAAGAGTAACTTTCAGTTACTTCTCAAGTAGGCTACGAGTAACTGTCAAAGTAAATTTGGTACTTTTCAAGTAGACTACCAGTAACTGTAAAAGTAATATACAGTTACTTTTCAAGTAGACTACCAGTAACTGTAAAACGTAGTTACCTTTCAAGTACCAGTAACTGTAAAAGTAACTTACAGTAACTTCTCAAGTAGGCTACCAGTAATTGTAAAAGTAAATTTGTTACTTTTCAAGTAGACTACCAGTAACTGTAAAACTTAGTTACCTTTCAAGTACCAGTAACTTTCAGTTACTTTTCAAGTAGGCTACCGGTAACTAAAAATAAATTAGTTATTTTCCAAGTACCAGTAACTGTAAAAGTATCTTACAGTAACTTCTCAAGTAGGCTACCAGTAACTGTAAAACTTACAGTTACCTTTCAAGTACCAGTAACTGTAAAAGTAACGTATAGTTACTTTTCAAGTACCAGTGACTGTAAAAGTAACTTACAGTAACTTCCCAAGTAGGCTACCAGTAACTGTAAAAGTAAATTCGTTACTTTTCAAGTAGACTACCAGTAACTGTAAAACTTACAATTACCTTTCAAGTACCAGTAACTGTAAAAGTAAAATACAGTTACTTTTCAAGTACTAGTAACTGTAACCCAGTTACTTTTTAAAATTAGTAACTCTAACTGTAACTAATTTCGTTTAAAAAAAAAGTAACTTTACGAATACGCACGCTCGCGTGCGTGTGTGGTAGTAATAGTAGTAGTAGAAGTAGTAGTAAAGGGAACTGATTCGAAGAATTGTCATGGTTGCCTGTCAAAATCCGTCCACGGACACTCACGAGACAAACCAAGAAAGAGACCATACCATGAACCTTGTGGAGGCAGTAGAAAGTTTTGAAATGTGTATTTCCCTTGCAAAGTCATCTTGGAGATTCAGCTGATGGGGACAATGATCATTCACTTTCGAGACGAGAATGTTGGATTGCTTTGCTGCTTCCCATCTCCAATGACAACCCTTTGGCAACTTGCCCTCAAAGACTTTTCCCAGGAGTTGCTAACAACGGTAGAAGACAAATGCCATTCTGTCCGCTTCTTATAGTGGTCTCCATTGACACGGATTTGTGGCTTTCGGGAACTTTGGTACTTTTATGTGTTCTTTTCCAGGCAACTGCCCTCGAGGGGGCTTTTTTTTGTGTCTGAAGACCTGGAGTAAGAAGAGATGTGTTCCTCAGATCTCCAGAAATGATTCCCCATTTTATTTACAGGATCTGCAATATTGTTGGTTTGTTTTGGGGGAATTTATGAATCATGATTCTACTAAACCAATCCTTAGGGAGGTTGTTTTGGCTTTTCTTTTGTTAGTTCTTGCACTGAAGCTTTGGAAATCGAGTTTTGGGACGTCAGGTCACCCATTATACTGGTCGCATTTCTAGCTGGCGGCTGGAAAACAGCGAATCAGCGATCAGTTAAATTTTCTTCGACTGACATCGGGCATTTTCGAGTCACGAGGCACCGAATGCTCTTAGCCGGAGGAAATGAACGTAGGATGCACCACATGTTGCCAAACGTACTGTAACGTCCGCTTTAGACGAAACATTTTCCTTAGCATTTTTCTTAATATTTGTGCCATGACCAAAAAGCTACCGTGTAAAGTGAGAAATGTTATGGCATTTCAGATGCCATGGCATATTTCATGGCATTTCTCAAGGATAGGTTCGGTCCGTAGCATTTTTCGTAGCGTAACCAATCAGAAGCCACCTCTAGGTCACGAGCGCAGTTGTAATGGCGGCCGCGTGAGATGTAAACAACGTATCACTTCACACTTTTAAAAGACGATAACTATTGAATCGAGAGAAATATAGCTTCGTATTAAATGATTAAATACGCACCTTACAACGTTTACTGTACACGCATGAAAGAATATTTTAGCTTTTTCAATTGTAAACACCGTGCACGCAGCATAGACGGTGTAACGCGACATGCCTTTCGTGCTGTACGTATTGAATTGACAAAAAAGTAATTTTATTTTCCTAAACAATGTACAAAATATGGTTACATAGACAGGTTATTATTTTATGTATACGGATGGATCAAAAAAAGTAGTCAAACTACTTTCGGAGGTATGTGCTTATGCCCTTGTACCTGAAAATTAACCCAAGGTGTCAATGGGCATTTCCACTTTGACATGAAAAACGTTTTAAATCCATTCATTTTACAGAATGACTCAAACATGAGATGTGCAAAATATCTCGGCGATATTTATTTAGGTTCTCGAGGAACACGCCTTCAAACACCGCTGAAATTCACCTACTACGTCACGGATTTGAAAACGTCCTCTTCACAGACAGGAGGTCCTCTGGCGTCATCACTTAGAAATGCGTGCAGGCAGGGCTTCTGCTTGTCCCGTCAACTTAGTATGAGCCGCGGAAGCGACAGCAAATTCACTTATTACTGTGTAATACAAGTATCTTGTAACTTCCAGTGCAAAAATCTGTGCTTCATTTCTTGGAGATGAATTATGCCCTAGCAGTATAGTAGTATTTACTATAATTCAGCCACTCGGTAGAGGGTTTTCCCATTAGGGTGACAAAGCAAACTTTGTAACAGTCAATGGCTGAACACGTGAACAGCCTTGTTCATTGCGAATACATAGGTTAGTTCTGACTGGCAAGAACTTAATGTTATAGGAATGCCTTTTCTGAAATTACAATTATTTTCGTCATAATATTTTCTTCACAAATTTTAAGATAATACTGTACTTTTAGAACACGCTGGTTTACACGCCAATTTCTGCAATATAAGAGGTGATACGATATAAAAAGGTACGGTGAGTTTTTAAATTTCCTGCAGTAAATGACAGTTTTCCTTAGTTAATATATATATTGCAAATTTTTGTATTTAGCCTACTTTTACGTCGCTTTTCCGTTCACTTTGTTTAACCGCAACGATGAGAACGCATGGTTAATTTATTATGTATCATCTCTAACCACATTTCTTCCCACTTTTGGCTAATCGCTACAATGAAGATGAATAACTACAAGCAGTATTCGAAGTCGGGGTGCAGGAGTACACCCCCCCCCCCCCCACACACACACACACTACCACCAACTGCACAATCTAAGTATCACTCAACCTGCCGTGATAAGAGACGAACTTTTTCTTCTGTCCCATCTCATTTCGAAATCATTCACTTGTCCCATCTCCTTTTATGAGACGAGACGGAACATGCCTCGTCTCGTGAGCAACACTAACATTAACAATAGAAGCATCCCCCTAGCTGTCCCCAAAGTCTCGAGCAAACATCCGCCCATGTAACAATTTCCAGTTCAATGAAATGTCACTCACAAGGAAACAGTCATGCCCAGGTCTAGAGTCAAACCTGGAACATGCGATTTCCTCAGATAAATCATGAATTTTGTGTATAATAATAACAACGCCAGTTCATTCCTGGTAATTCTGAATCTGCAGTTTGGTTTGCATATATAAGCAGGATAATATTTAGTTTTCGAGGGCTGTACCGTCGAAACGAAAAGGTAAAAAAGGTAAAGTGTTCCCCTGTGCTTAGCACCACGCCATGAAGGCGTATAGGGGGTGTGGGGGTAACGCCCCACACTTTCTTGATCCGGTCGTGAGTGGGGGTGATGTGATCAGCATCACGCCCCTGACCGCCTGACCGTCGAAACGAGGAGTCAAAAAAAAAAATATATTAAGAAAGATTTTTTTTGTATGTATAATGATAAGCCTTTGCATACGTTGTTAATTCTATATTTTTCTAGACTTGAGACGAGAACGAGAATTGCCCTCCCAAACCGAGACGGATGTTTCTAAATTGAGACGAGACTGTCAATGAGACATTTACAAATAAACACGAGACAGACATTTACAACTCTCAACAAGAACGAGACCAAGGCTGCCATGTCTCGTCTCGATAAGATCCTTAGTGGTGAGGTTGTGAACCAACCAATTAATGCGTTCGGGGTAACGAGATGAGGCGGCTTTTTTCGCAGTACAAAATTCAAAATAATTATATCGTACCATTTCAGTATGGGATATTGTTATACACATGGGCGTATATGTAGTTCACGGGGGGGAGGGTTGGATCAACTTTTGGTATGATTAGGGTTGCTTTATTTCGTAAGTGAAAATCCAGGACACTGCTGGCCGGAAGCTTGTTGGGGAGCATGGGAGGAGGGGATGTTGGACCCGACAAAGTTGTGTGTTTGCAGTCACGAAGTATTCATACTTTTCTGTTCATCTTGTGTCACTACATTTTCAAGAACCAAATTTCTTTAATATGATTCGAGGGGGGAAAATAACTGATTAGACAGTCTCAATGCAGTTTCTTATCGCAGAAATTCCGAAACTATCAGGAAATTGCAGATATTGGTCTGCAGTCCCATCTGGTGTGTGGAATTACGAAATTTCCCTCCCATCCATATCCCGTCCTATACGTCTCTAATTTAAGAGAATGAAATAAGTCCGAAGGATTTTTTTATGAACAAGCGGATAGAACAAGGAAACTGGTAATTTTAGTGAACCAAAAAAAGAGGGGGGTTGGACCCGTTGAATCCCCCTTAAATACGCCCATGGTTATACACATTATTTCCTTGTAATAATTATACATAAACTAAGTATAGATATGTACTGTGCAAGTAATGTAATCTTCTCAGTGTATTTTCTCTTATCTGCACAAAAATATTTTATCATAATTTGCGCAACAGAAATGGAACACAAACTGAAATTGCTTTATGGAAAAGAAAGATAAATAGGCTTTATAAATAAAGTGAAGAATGTGAAAATTCCTATTTTGCACTACATAGGTTACGGTAAATATCGATAAATATAAGTTTAAAAAATATTTTTGAGTGTCTGGTCAGCAACCAATTTTATAAGCAATATTTTTCGCATGGCCTGAGAACACACACGCAGCTGAACCCTTTCATTTATCTTGCACGTGAGCAGCACGGATATTTCATAGAAGAATGATCATTACAAAGCATAGCTTTCCTTTCTCCTATCGTTCCTTCTTCCACTATTTAAATCGGTACAGATTTGTAAAACTGCTGCACGTGTTCGCTCACCGTGGGCTACCCTTTCCGGAACTGGACGCTCGAAGCAGACGACAAACGAGCTCTCCCTAAGGAGTGACGTAGTAACATGGCGGCGGCGTGTTTTCAGCGCAACGCTAGCCTCGCAACTTTGGAAGTCTCGTTTCTGCCTTAAACTGGACGCAGAGAAACGCGAGAACTTGCAGGGGTCATTTTTCCAGGGTGTAGTTTTTAAAATTGTTGTAAAAAAGAATTGAGTGGAAATGTCCAATTCGCGAATTTTTACGGCTTCCCCGCTTTTCTTTGATTCATCCTTTCTTTTCCATTTTTCATTACAATAATTCACTGTGACATTGGCATGAATGCCCAAGTGTGAACAAAGTTTTCCTGAACAAAGTTGGTTTTACATCATTCTACAAGGTAAGAAGATTAAGATAAAGGTTAGTAATAGTAGGAAGTAAATATATATTAGTGTTTAACATTAATATTATTTATGAATACAGATACGAAATTACATAAGTGTGTAATTGGGTGGGTAATGTTTTTGTTAGGATAAGATCTATTGTGTGTCGTGTACATTAGTGTTGATGTATGAGATGAGGGATGGACATTAACACGGTTCTATGAATGTTAAGCAGGGTCTAGTATGTTATGTTTGAGATAGTGAGAGTATTATTGGCTTTGAGATGTAAGTATTAATACTAGGAAGGGATGTGAAAGAACGAGTGGTGCTTGATGCAAGGAGACTTGAGCTGTACGTATTAGCCTATACATTGTAATCGCAACAGAGGAAAGAGGAGTTTACAGGATTCTTGTTGGGAAACCTGATGGTAAGAGACCTGTAGGAAGGCCAAGACGAAGATGGAGGGACAACGTTGAGATAGACCTAAAGGAGTCGGTAGGGATGGAAAAGACTATATAGATCTTGCTCAAGATAGGGACGGATGGAAGGCCTGTGTTGCTGCAGCCATGAACCTTCGGGTTTAAGAAGGCTAGAGAGTTAGTTAGTTAGTTAGTTAGTTAGTTAGTTAGTTATTTGCAACAGCCAATGGAAATGCTCCATGAAAAGCTTTCGTGTAAAAGTACTATCTGTTATAAGATTTTTGGAAGCATTTACGTAGCATTTATGCAAGCAAAAATATTAAAGGAAATGCTTTCTTATAAATCCGGCCTAAAGCGAGAGAGTTCTCCGACAAAGATATCACCAGCGTCAGAAATCCAATGGAGGTTAATGGCACAACTGGACACGTGGTAATGCACAATGAAGTTTCCGGAACGACCACCCACAGATTGCTAAGCACCTTGGGCGACTTTGCTCCGGTAGAGCGATGTTACCTCTACAGCCTTTAATTCGCAGCTGGTTTTGTTGACACTCATTGAGCCACACGCCCCCTAAGACGATTCGGGGACAGAAAGAGCCAGAAATAGCCGTGAAGATCAGCAGCCAGCTGAAAATGCAATCAGTATAGAGTATTGCATTGGACTACATTCGCTCGCTCGTAATTGTTCGAGGCCCCTACCCTCGAGCGTATATAATGGAATATACAATCATGGAGATGTAAAATATCCACCTTGGTAGTTTCAGCCCACAATCATCTATTTCATTTTCATATTACACTGTAATGGTAAAATAGATTAAATTACATTTTAACATGGAGATAATGACTATGTTTACTTACGTTTCAATTTCACAGCGTCTTTCATCTCAGCATCCATATTTGAGGCCCCACTAGCACATACAAATTACGGTTACACGTGAACTACTGGGCTTCGAGCGTATACAGCTTGTTTTGCCTGTTCGAGCGTTATTCGCTCGAACGAAGAAACTCTCAATTCCGCTTGCCATCTAGCGTCGTCCGTGCGAACTATTTGGCACTCGAGCGAAATCTTCATTTCCGAGAAAAGGTGCTTCAAAGTTTCGAAGCTTAACAAGCACACCTCATGAAGCGAAGATATTGTCCGACTGTCAAGTGGCCCTGTTGTAACGAAACAGTTTCAAGTGGAAAAGGTTCTGGGATCGATTTCAGTTCGATTGTCCCACTTTCTTTATTATTAACTCGAGAAACTATTTTTCCATTTATTTTAATAATTTGTTAAAATATTGATTTGTTTCCTCCTCTCGGCTTCTACACTTCTCGTACCTATTAACAGTGCTGCAGAATTTGGCAACGTAGGAACGTGCGAACAATGTAAGCAGCTGATTGCATCCCGCACTCTCCCTCCGCTCTCCTGCGGTTGAATATTCAACAACAGGGATATTCTTATCTTGTTCAAGCTGTACGCGAGCTTTGAAATTTTATGCGCCGTCTGTGGCCTTCTCATTCTTCCTATTTCTCTTTTTCTAATTTCTCTTTTTCTTCCTATTCCTCCTTCTACCTATTTCTCTTCTTCCTATTTCTCTTTATCCAATTTCTCTTTTTCCTTTTTCTCCTTCCTTCTCTTTCTCTTCGTTCTCTTTCTTTCTCTCTTCCCTTTCTCTTTCTTCCTAATTCTCTATTTTCCCATATCTCTTTCTTCCTATTTATCTTTTCCACCTTCTCTTTCTTCTTTTTATCTTTTTCTCTTTGTCCTTCTTTCTATTTCTCTTTTTCCTCTTTCTCTTTCTCTTTCCTTCTCTTTCTCTTTCTTCCTATTTATCTTTTCCACCTTCTCTTTCTTCCAATTTCTCTTTTTTCTTCTTTGTCCTTCTTCCTATTTCTCTTTTGCCTCTTTGTCCTTCTTCCTATTTCTCTTTCCTCCACTTTCTATTTTTCCTCTTTCTCTTTCTTCCTATTTCTCCTCTTCCTCTTTCTCTTCCGCTCTATTTCTATTTCTCTGTTTCTCTATCTCTTCTACCCGTCTCTTTTCCTCTATCATTTGTGTGAGTGATTCTTGCTTTACTTTAAATGATTGTGGACAATTTGAGTGGACAGGTTAAAAATGGATATCCCTTCCCAAACCCGTTGGCGACACCCTTGCATGGAGGTTGTTCTC
The DNA here is from genome assembly GCF_977018435.1 of Lepisma saccharinum. Taxonomy (NCBI): domain Eukaryota; kingdom Metazoa; phylum Arthropoda; class Insecta; order Zygentoma; family Lepismatidae; genus Lepisma; species Lepisma saccharinum. The sequence continues at coordinate 49,452 of NW_028143434.1, read as the reverse complement.
AACCTCATTATAAAAAGATTGAAGCGTAAACTTATGTAACTTTCTCTTCCTTTCAGGGTGCAATTATCACTACAGTCTCTTACTAATCACCCCTAATTAGATTTAATGAACAGAACTTTCTGGTAATATCCTTTTAAGAGCAGCTTGTAATTAAACAAAAAAGAAGCAACTCGTTTCTTCTTTCTCCTCTAAAAAGCGAAAATATCGGCGACGGAAAATTGCGTCCACAACACCTACGAAAGATGATATGCCAAGCAGTAATTAAAGGATTACTTTAGTGATGGAAGGCGGTAAAAGGTTTATTAAAACTAATTCCTAGAAAGTCTTGGCCGTTTTTAGGCGTTTCTAGAGTGTTCAGTAGTTGTTTTTCCTGCCTTGGTTATTCCATTGTTGTTTTATTGGAGGTTTCATTGTTAAACCTGATCGCTCGCGCGGGACGGTAGAAAATTAATTGGAAGATTCAGCAGTAGTTTAGCTGGCCTCTATTGGAGAACACGTTAGAATAAGTTATAGTTTCTAAGTTTTTACTTTATATCTATGCACAAAAAGGGTAATCGATTTATTGATTGGCTTTATTTTACTTCGCTTTTGTGTCACTTTTGGCTAATTGCGAAGATGGAGATGAGTAATGATGAAATTGATGAATGGACGCTTACAAACATCTAAGCCCAGGCCGGGATTCGAACTCAGGACCCCTGGCGTCGTAGACTTAAGAGAAAGAGAAATGTGATATTTAAACACACGAGAGAAACAGAACATGACATAGAGTGGGATGAGGCTAAGCAGATAGGAAGGGAGAAGAGAATACTAGTGAGACAATGGAAGGAGGCCAAGAAAATAGAGAAGAAAGGTGAAGAAGACACAATGAACTGGAATGGGGGACTGAAGATAAACAAAGAATGGAAGAAGGTGTTAGAAAGAGTGCAAAGGACGAGAGAGAAAGAGGAGAGAAGGAAGAAGAATGAAGGAAAAAGAGCGTGAGATAAAGAGTCCAACCACATTCCCGATGGAAGAAAATGTTTAGCCTTTTAGGTGAAAGTACAGTTGACAAGGGAAATCCACCTGCTAGAATGTTCCAGAACAACTTTCTAATAGTCTGGAGGGGGGTAATTTTTGTGTGTGTATATACAGGGTGTTTCTAAAGGTCGTTTACAACGCTTGGGAGGTGATTCCTCACACGAAAACAAGCAAGAAGTCTAAGTTCCATTTTTACGACTGAGGCTTCGTTTCTGAGATAGGAGCCTCGCAAAAGGTGACAAAGTGAACGTCACACCTGACTGGGACGAATACTATAACAGATAGAGAGGCGGTTCCAAGGGAATCATAAAGGAATCGTATGTGCTCAGTCCGGAAGTCACTATGAAAAGTTCACTGCACACATGCGCAATGGAGTCCTCAAAGGAATTGGGGATTTCCAGCAAGAACAGTGCATGGAAAGGGTATGTAACGCAGCAAGAAGGACCGTGACAATGAGAAATGCGTTCAAGACAACACATCCCGACCTCAAACATCAAAACATGAGCACGGAACACAAAATTCGAAAAGTTGAGAACGGTTGCATACACCAGTTACACGCGAGGAATGAACGAATCATGTCATGTGGCATACGAGAGACACATTACTCCACCAGGAGGGAAAGAAAAGCACAATATCAAATGATTGCGACAACGTATATTTTTACACGCGACAACTACGTAATATCCCCCCCCCCCCTTTGTGTGGTGAAAGTGACATCTTCAGTTGGTGTACAGTGACACGGACTGTCTGTGCATAAGACATTGTAGCATTTGCTGTTTGTTGTGTGTGTGTGTGGGGGGATATTAGACAAATTAGACACCTAAAGTTATTAATATCGACATATTTTTCATTATGTTTCCTGTTTAGACACTCGAAAAGCAGTTATCTTCGAAATAGGCAAAATCAGTCACTATAAAAATTCATGAATTCCTCTCAGAAATGGCCTGAAAGTGTTTTTATACGTAAAATCTTACTTTTTCTGGCAAAGGAACAAAACAGGACAAATCCTGAGCCTACTTATGACGTATATTATAGCATACAATAATAAAGCAAATCTCTGAATTCAACTCACTAGCCTGCACAAGGGGTTGGAATTGTAAAGGTGTATAGCAGCAGTTCTAGTTGGCGGTATATACGATAAAATATTTCGTAATTTTCAATTTAACCTTTCCTTTAGATGATGTTCGAAGACAGAATTGATAATCAGGGGACATTTTAAGGGGCGTTTGTATTCGGCACTGTGTTTTTTTCTGTGATATTTTCTGCTTTCATTTGAAAATTTTGATTTTCTCAAGATTTCTGAAGGGGCTGCTGCCCTATCATCCCCCACTGCGTACGCCAGTGGTTCAACCCACCCAATGTTTCTCAGAAGCTGACGCTACTGGAGACACCCCATTTTACAAAAGATCCTTAGCATTACTGATGGCTTGAACCGTCCTGTCCTTTGTTATAATTACTCAATTCAACGGTTGACCCCATTCAATTCTATTGTTGGCTACGTTTGACCAATTAACAACTTCCAACATATAACAACATATAACACATGCGGAAAGCTGGAGTCGTACCTTTCTCGCAATTTTATGTCTTGCAATTCTTGTACTTGACGTCGGTTCCTTTCTTACAAGTTAGTTTCTTTATTGTGGCCTTGGTCCTTCTCTTCTGGCGCTGTCCAAATGCAAGATATTAACTGGTTGTACTTGCTGTCCTTTTGCTTTGTATATTTTAATGATAAACTCCCATTGTGTTCTCATCTCCCATTGTTGACTCCAGCCGTAACATCTTTATACAAGAAGACTAATGACATGAGATAAAGCCTCCATTCTGTTACGGAGTCTCTCACAGGATTACTCAACAATGGTCGTTGCTTAGCGACGTGGAGATGCTTGAGATACTGTGTCTGGACGTGACGATGTTGGTTTTATTGTTGGTTACCTTGGTTACCTTGTTAGGTAATGAAGGAATTAAATTTTGTAATCATCGTGATCTTTAGCCGATCTTGGTTATGTGCGGAAGTTTTGGTAGTTGTAAGTTGTCCCGTGCTGGTTTCTGAAAAATTTATCTGCAAATCTGACAGGGCGATATAAATATGGTAATTCTGATACAAGGCATTTAGTAAGAAGTTGGTTACCAGTAGCAAAACCTAGCTTCCTTTCGTGTGAAATGTTTCATTTCTGTCATATTTAGGTCCTGGTTTCGTGGTTCGTTAAGCTAACCACTCCGCCACAGAGTTTGGTGGATTTTGGCATGTTCCTCCGAACAGCCAAGAGGGGTTTATAAGCAAGACACTGGTGGATTTTGTCAAGTTCTGACAAAAGTCAAGAAAAAGTTTATAAACTGAATGATTTTGTCAAGTTCCGACGCAGAATTAAACAATATTCTGATGAACTCTTGTCTCAAGTTCCAACGAACAGTCGAGAAGAGGTTGGCAAGCAAGACTGATTAACTTCGTAAAGTTCCGCCGAATAATCAATCAGCTTTACAAACAAGACTGGTGATTTTGTCAAGTTCCGTGGAACAGTCAATCAGCTTTACTAACAAGACTGATGATTTTGTCAAGTTTCGTGGAACAGTCAATCAGCTTTATAAGCAAGACTAGTGATTTTGTCAGGTTCCGTGGAACAGCAATAAGCTTTACAAACAAGACTGGTGATTTTGTCAAGTTCCGTGGAACAGTCAATCAGCTTTATAAACAACACTGGTGATTTTGTAAACTTTCGTGGAAAAGTCAATCAGCTTTATAAACAAGACCGCTGATTTTGTCAAGTTCCGTGGAACAGTCAATCAGCTTTACTAACAAGACTGATGATTTTGTCAAGTTTCGTGGAACAGTCAATCAGCTTTATAAGCAAGACTAGTGATTTTGTCAGGTTCCGTGGAACAGCAATAAGCTTTACAAACAAGACTGGTGATTTTGTCAAGTTCCGTGGAACAGTCAATCAGCTTTATAAACAACACTGGTGATTTTGTAAACTTTCGTGGAAAAGTCAATCAGCTTTATAAACAAGACCGCTGATTTTGTCAAGTTCCGTGGAACAGTCAATCAGCTTTATAAACATGACTGGTGATTTTGTCAAGTTCCGTGGAACAGTCAATCAGCTTTTTAAACAAGACTGGTGATTTTGTCAAGTTCCATGGAACAGTCAATCAACTTTATAAACAAGACTGGTGATTTTGTCAAGTTCCGTGGAACAGTCAATCAGCTTTATAAACAAGACTGGTGATTTTGTCAAGTTCCGTGGAACAGTCAATCAGCTTCATAAACAAGACTGGTGATTTTGTCAAGTTTCGTGGAACAGCAATAAGCTGTTTTTAAGCAAGATCTTTCATACTTACCTTCTACTTTATAAGCTGTGCTTTCCCACTTTGTTTTTGTAATAAACAATATTATTTTTTTGTGTGTGTGTGTGTGTCTGTGTGTGTGTGTGTGTTATCCATGAGCGACTTCCAAGCATCGTGATCCACCTTCTGTTTACTTCACGATTCGGTTGTGCTCATCCCGTGCAAATTTGTGGAATTGTGGTCGATAATTAACTGGATCGTGGATCCTCAATTATGTGTTCACGAACCGAACAAAATATCAGGCTGCAGGGGTTGCAAAAACATGTGTTTACGTACTACGATCCTCGAATGCTGACTTTCTCCCATGAGAGAGGTGGTACGTTACCTGCTTTCTTTAAAATAACAGAAAGATAGAGCTGCGTTTACTGTTTGTACTTTCCGTATATGCTCCAAAGGCAGTATTCGAAATTAAGCTGAGGGGGGAAGGAAGTCTGAAAATCCCCCCTGCTAGTACTGAATCCCCCCACATTTTACATTTCAGAATTTATTCACAACTAGTTGTTTTCTTAATTTTATAGTGAGGAACATTTCTTGTATTTGTAATTTTTCTTTCACTAAATATGACAAAAATATGCCTTTTAGGTCCTTTGGACCACAATATGACCTGAAGCTAAAGTATGGTAAAAATCGTATGTTTTTATGTGACCAATAAATCCTGGACCATCGTGTTGAAAGAAGCAATAAACATGTATAAACAAAAGATAAACACAATAATCGCTAGAAATATATTTCAATTCATATAAAACCGTTAGAGAAAGTTATTAGCAACAATAAACACGTGTAAATGGAACATGAGCATTATCGGACAGCAACAATGAACTGTTTCTGTGTTTCGGTAGGGAGTTTTAAATGACATATTAAAAATATGTTTTGAACATCATTTTTATTAAGTACTTTTTGCTGCTTTAATTTAAAAGAAGTATGACTGTTTCACTATTGATGGTTTACAAAAATAAATATATTTGCATTACATATATTTATAATTTAAATATATATATAAAAAATTGTTATTGTGCGAGATTCATCCTGTAGTACATATTCTGTTTGGCTGTTATCTTCGTCGCCCAAACGTGTGCCCTCCCCTGCCACCTCCTGGTGCACCATAACTTGTACTGACACCACCATGACCACCTCCTGGCCGTGGCGGCCCATAACTGGTACTCACACCACCACCACCTGGCCGTGGCGGCCCGTACCCAGTATTCACACCACCACCACCTGGTCGTGGTGGCCCATAACCGGTATTCACACCACCACCTGGTCTTGGTGGCCCGTACCCAGTGTTCACACCAGAGGATGGTGCTCCATAGCCAGTGGATGGCGGGCGGTGGCTGGGAGGGCGGTAGCTCGAGCCACCACCACCAAATCCTGACGAACCGCCAAACCCTGATGTGCCGCCAAAGCCTGAAGAACCGCCAAATCCTGAGGAGCCGCCAAAGCCTGAAGAACCTCCAAATCCTGAAGAACCGCCAAAACCAGAAGAACCGCCAAATCCGGTTCCAGGACTTCCGAATCCAGAGCTTCCAAAACCTCCGCCAGGGGGTTCTCCAAAGCCTCCACTTCCAGGCCTCCCAAAGCCTCCAGCTCCAGGCCTTCCAGAACCTCCCCCGCCGTGACCACCACCACCTCCAAAGCTTTGCCTGCCGTAACGTCCACCCCTGAATGTATGAAGAACAGTCTTGCTGTAAAGTCCTCCTTGCGAACCCATTCCTCCGGCGATTTCATTCAAGCTTGACCCGTCGAAACCTAAGACTCCATTCCCATATCTTCCTCTGTTGGGCCTAGGGAATCCTCCAGTGCTCGGGGGGCTGTAGCCACCTCCTCCCCCTTGACCTCCTGGGAAGTGCCCACCGCCATGGCTTCCGTGCCCACCGCTGCCACCATGAACTGAGTACGAATCGCCTTCCGCTCCATTGATACCGTGACCTCCTGCGTGGCCAACATCGGTGTCCGCTTGAGAAAACCGAGTACAGACAGCTGTCAGAAACAGCACAACCTGTTGATGGAGAAAAACTCTGTAATAAGTCAAGACAGATTCCATTTCTTGTACACTCACCGGCAATTAAAATCTTGATCCTAAAATACTCGGTTCCCTGCAAGGCGTTGTATACTTCGATAAGTGGCTTTTAATAGCAAATGTTCAATGGCAACTTCCACCACTGCCGTAGAATTAGGCAGCACACATGACGCCTTGCATGGAAGCGAGTATATCAGGATCTAGGTGTCCGATTTTTATTGCCGGTGAGTGTACATAGCGGGAGAACATATAATTTCTAATATTCTCACATATCCATCAGCTTATCTATACATGCAGAGCAGTTGTATTTTAATTAATGAAGATTAATCATAACAAGCTTAAAATAAATCCAAAAGAAGATTGTGCATGGAGCCGTGGAAATATTAATTGTGGATTACAAATAAATAAATAAAAAATATACATCATATTTTGGAATTTTGGAAATAAGATTAGAAAGGTTCATTAATGATTGGAAGGAAATCTGAATTAAATTTTGGAAATTTAAAATAAGAGTGTGTATGTAGTCTTAGAAATGTTCATTTATGTCGCTCCAGTCGAATCTAGACATGTTTCCATTTGCAAATAGGGAGTTCAACATCTGTGAGTGCATAAATTATCTGTGACTTGCACAAGATTAGAATGTTCGAGAATTAATCTGAATTTCTTAAAAACAACAAAATTAATAATTATGTAAACGCTCTTGACATTGAAAAAAATATTAGAAAGGTATGTTATTTACAACTTTGACAACTTGATTTTAATATTGTAAAAATCTAAACTGCATGATGTAATTATGTAAATCCATAGATACATGTAAATATCGACCAAGTTTCCTTGGCATTTTGTAAACAACCATTTAGTATAAAAAGGAACCCAATTTCTGTATATTTGAGCTACAGTATGTAACATTCTTATTCGTAAACACGCATTTTCAAAGAAAATGCTTTAATATCTGAAAGGAAATACACTCTTTTGAAATTGTTTCTTTACAACTCAATAACTAATATCATTAGGAACATAAAATCTTACCCAAATTCTGTATAACCAATGACAATAATAAATTAAATGAAACTGAAAGAGAAACATGCCATTTTTTGTACAACTTTTCTATTCGTACACTTAATAACATAAAATAAAAAAAGGATATTCAGAGCAAATTGACTGACAGTTCTAATACTTTGATGCGTTTCCTTTGGCTTTAATTACTGCTTGACACCTGTTCTTCATAGAATTAACCAGTTTCCGACATGTTTCAGAGCTTATTTTATTCCACTCGGCTTGCACAACAGTTTTCAACTCTTGTTTGGACTTGACGCCTGCTTTATGGACTCGCCTCTTCAAAATTGCCCATAAATGCTCAATGGGATTTAAGTCTGGACTTTGAGCTGGTGTTTGTAGTAGTTTGGGCACATTCCATATTAGCCAATTCATGTTAACTCGCGCCTTATGCTTACTGTCATTGTCTTGGAATCTGTAGATAGGCGGCATGTCCATTTTTTGGGCACTCTGCTTTACATTGTTCTTCAATATGTCCAAATAGACATATGCATCCATGATATCATCAATAAACTGGATGGTACCAACACCTTTGGACGACATACAGCCCCGAATATTAATAACCCACCACCGTGTTTAACTGTTGGAACTGTGTTAATGTGATCATTGTCTTTATTTGATTTTCCCCAGACCCTATTTATCCCATCTGATCCGTATATATTAATCTTGGACTCGTCTGACCATGACACTATCCCAAAATTCCTGGTCCTTGTGGATGTGCTCTTTCGCGAATGAAAGTCTATTCCTGCGATTCACCTTATTTACATACGGCCTCTTTCGTGGTATTCTGCCATGATATCCATGCTTCCACAAGGCACGTCGGACAGTTTGATCGGACATCATCTTGCCAGCAACATTTTCTACTAACGGTCGTAACTGAGGAACACTTAGTCGGGGATTTTCTCGCACTCTTTTTAAAATAAAGCGTTCATCATGTTTATTCAAACGTTTCTCTTTTTGTTTTCTCTGCACATATTGTGTTGAACCTTCCTCTCTAAATTTGTTTACTATGTATTGAACTGTAGAGTGTGATTTATTGACTGTTTGTCCAATTTTTCTTAACGAATAACCTCTAAGGGACAAATTTATAACAACATCCTTCAGATCGGAACTAAGTTCCTTCACTTTGCCCATTTCGAACACGCTGATAGATAGACGATAGACCTACAACAATACCTACGCCAGCATTCCGCTTGACAGGGAGCGCGCCTGCATGTTCAAACTTGTTACGAAGTTGCAAACTGCACGAAATCGCCCGAATAGCGGTGGCGCTGTGTGCGAGGAAGATTGAAACTCTTGCCTGTACGAATAACAATGATGCATGAAACAGCGTGTTTTTCTCTTTTCACACAAATTATATGCTCTGTTTATACACTTTGAACATACATTTTTATTGACATTTGTTAGTGAAACCTTCATTAGCATTAATTTCCAGGTACATATGAAAATGATTATATTTACTAGCAGATACGACATTTTTCCCTCGGAAATTCTATGCGTACGAATAACAATGTTACATACTGTATCTGGGCCTCCCCCATGGCGCAGTGCTGGCGTCATTGCCTTGTAATCAAGGGGTCCCGGGTTCGATACCCGGTGGAGGCACAAGTGGTTCGGATTCCACTTTAAACTGTAGGTCCAGTCCCGATTAACCTTACTGCGCATAAAGTGGACTTAAAACACCAAATCAATCAATCAATCAAACATACTGTATCTTACCCGAGTGCTGGTATCATAAGTCTACCTCGTAGGGAGAACTGCCCGGTCCTTTGTGGACGCTGCAATTTGCTTGAATTAGTTTCTCATAAACCTGCTGTTTCGGCTCTAGTGTTTTGCGATACCAAAAGCAATCGTGGATAATCTTGGAAGTGCTACCCGTTTCAGATTTACCATCAAATCTGCATCAGTTAACTTAAATCCAAGATTGCCAGTGGATAAGTGTTATTGTATACTGTGCATAAACGGAAATAAACAGACTTTACTGGAAGAAAGTTCCATACCCTTTCATTGGTCACCAATGACCAAGTCAGGGCCTGCAATTTAGTTACCCTAATAAGCTAACTGAGAAGTCCGATCCAAGGTAAGTTAGTAACCAGACCTACGTAGGCCCTAGAAGATCAGTGTAGGTGCGTGTCACGTTACAGGTTGGAAAGAAATCTAAATTAAATTTTGGAAATTGAAAAGAAGATTAACGATGAAATCTTGGAAATGTTATTACAGATTGCAAATAATCATCACTTTTGCAAAGGAGTATAAAATATTCTACAATGAAAATTTAACAGTCTGTTAAACGGAACGCATTGTTTTCTATTCCCCCACCAACAATCTTGGCCTCAAAAATACCCCCCACCAAACATTTTCGGGAGGAGAGTTTTTTGTTACAACTAACAAAAGTTAATTTCAAATATACTTTACTAACAATAATATCGAATACATACAGAAATTAGTGTAATCGTGAGTGTTCAATGCTTTTTCTCTCTCAAAAGATCATTAACAAAATTTACATCAATAATAACTACGGAATCTAATTGATTTATATTAACATAAAGCAAAACTTACACATAATAAAACCACTTCAAAATTTATTAACATCTTTAACCAGTTAGTAATGGGCGTAGTTTGCTACTTAATAATATAATATATTTAAAAGTAACAAATTATTATTAATAATAATAATAATAATATATTTTTAATTTAGTAATTTATTTTTACTTTTAATATTATAAACATGTATATCGTATAATTTATATGTATGTTTGTGGGGAGGGGGGGTTGTAGATACATATTGTTGTGCTGATAGTGCAAGTATCCGAGGTTCACGATGTTACATTATGGCTAAAACACGCACAAGCATGATTGTTAGATTGTTACAACCTAATCATGAATCAGCAGAGAATATACTGCCACATTCACAGTAATGTTGCGAACTATTACATGTGTATCCGGTGCGTACATAAACACAGTCGTCGGAGAGTTTGTTTTATTACTATTTATATCCTTTATTTTCAACCATTTTTGCCCCTTGCCACATCATGCCCTGAATATACATTACAATACGTATTACTTACCTTTGGAATTTTGAGTTCTTTCACTTTTATTTTGTCAACTGTTCAGTGTGTCACAGACAACGAGTATCAGAAGGACGAAGTGGATAGACTAAATTGTAGATGCCAACTTGGCAACGAGATTTTTAAATATTTGACATGTAAGTTGAGAAGAAATTCGATATTACCACTTCCATTTTAATTCCTTTATTTCTACCATCTTTCGTATAGTTTGTTCACTTCCTGTTGGGTTACAGAACGTGTTTTCTTTCTTTGTTTGTGGCTGATTGCGGCTATGTCGTTTTTCACATGTGTGTTCCTGGTAACTCTGGTGACAACTCAAATGCAATCAAATGATGTGTGCGGTTGCCAGCATTCAGGCGGGAAAACGGGCTTTTTTTTTGAACGACTGTAGCACCGAAACTACGCACCAACGAGGAAAATGTTACTGAGAAAAGTTGTTTGTTTTGATGTTTTCTATACGTTTCTGTGGTCCGTGCAAACCTCTTAGTGAAAAATGTTAGAGGCGTTTTATATTTTCCATTCACACTTCCAGTTGAAAATATTTCAGCAGAGATTAGAAAAATAAAATCTTCCTGTCGTTTCAAAACTGGAGAGAGTTTTTTCTATATTTTTCTCATATTTTTTTCTTTATCTCTCTCTCTCTCTCTCTAGCCCTCCTCTCTAAGTCACTCTCCTTCTCTCTCTCTCTCTCTCTGTCCTCACCATATCTTCCTTTCCCCCTCCCCCTCTCTATCATTATTTCTTTTTACTCTGTTTCTTTACCTCTTTCTATCTTTCTCTTTCTCTCTCTCTCTCTCTCTCTCTCTCTCCCGAGCTTTTCCTCTCTCCCTTTTTACTTTCTGTCTCCTTCTCTCTCTATTTCTTTCTCCCTCTCTGGTTCTTTATCTCTTTCTCCACCTTTTCTCTATGGTTCTTCATATTTTTCTTTCTCTCTCTCTTTCTTTTTCTATATACAGGGTTATTACAAATGATCTTCCCGATTTCAGACAAATGTAAATCACGTTTATTGAAACTCAGATACAAAAAGAATATATATAAAAGTAAAGAGTTACTCATAAAGTTTTACTTCACATCATTTCACATACGGTTGGTAACACTGCTGCATAATAACTACGAGAGAAAATGGCTGCCGGCGAAGACAGGAAAGCGTGTTGTATGTTAGATTTCCACATCAGTCTGTTATTAGTGTGCAGCGAAATTTCTGTACAAAATTCGGTGCAGATCCACCCAGTGGGCATTCAATTCGTAAATGGTTCTGATTTTAAAGAAAGGGGATGCATCCGTAAGAGAAAGTCAACTGGCCGCTCGTCATTTAAGTAAACGAGGAAACAGTGGAACGGGCCCATGCAAGTTTTACCAAAAGGGCTCACATTGAACACTTGTGAGGTCATGAAATATAACTTTATGAGTTACTCTTTGCATTGATGTAACCCTTTTGTATCTTGAGTTTTATTAAACGTGATTTACATGTGTCTGAAATCGGGAAGATCATTTGTAATAACCCTGTATATCTCTCTCTTTTTCTCTTTCACACACACAGACTGCAGTACACACCCGCAACAACACAAACACGGATCACACCATACTTACAGAAAAGCGTCCCATGTTCCTTGAAGTCTTCATGCTATTCCATTCTCGTTTGAATGACAATGCACTTGCGCCATGTACTTATATGCATCCACACAAACCGCCGTTTCATAACAGACGAAATCCGGCATATTGTCTATTAGTGTCGGAAGGAAGTGAAAGTGTATTCACGACGACAGAAGAAACGGGTGTCACCGCCGGAGACATAATTATCTAATTTAAGGCCAAGAGCTTCGGAAGAGCGACTGCCTCGGTCGGTTGCACATCGGCGACCTCGCCAGATAACACACTTGTAAATATTACAGGGGATTCTGTTCCAGAAGCTTGCTGCGTCCTTCCAAGGTCTTCTTGCTGCATTGACGATCGGTGTCTTTGCATTCAGCTGCATTTCAGGTTGCACGAAAATTTTGGGTGTGCTGGCAACCTTGATTTGGAGGGCAAAAGCTTTGCAGCTTTTCATACCTGAAAGATTTGATTGATACTTCAATGTTTTAGTCAAGGTGAGGATGAAAGGGAAATTAATATTTGGAATTATTTTGACCTTTGCACAGTTTTCTCGAATGATGGGTGCTGCGTATGTTTATCTGTGAATTTAATATGGCTGTGGTTGATTTTTACTAATCGCGAAGATGAAAATGTGTGATCACGCGATGGAATTCATGAAGGGAAAATCACAAAGAAAACCCAGTCCAGGATTCGAACTCAGGACTCCTGGCATCGTAGCTTAGAATATTGTAGAATAGTTTGTTTTTATATTAAGGAATATTTGATTTGTTGTTTTAAGTCCACTTTATGCACAGATAGGCTAATCGGGACTTGGCCTACAGTTTAAAGTGCGATCCGAACTACTGTACAATGTGCTTCCACCGGGTATCGAACCCGAGACTCCTTGATTAAAACGCGAGGACGTTACCACTACGTTATCGGGGTGGACCCTGTTTGTATATTATTGTGTTTCGGAGTGCCGAGTTGGTCCAGTCGGTATGTTTACCTCCGTGACTGAGTGGTTAGCACAGCGCGCTACAACGCCAGATTTCCGGGTTCGAATCCCGGTTAAGACATGGATGTTTGCGTTCGTCTGTCCTGAATGAAAAGAGGTTTAAGATTAATTGATATTAGTATGATGTGTGGGGAAGGCTGCCGCTTAAGGGTTTCCCATTAGAAAAAAAAGTGGTTAGCGCAGAGTGCTACGATGCAAAGGGTCGTGGGTTCGAATCCTAGATAAGAATTGGGTGTTCACCTTGTTCATGATTAGAACTTGGTAGAAAAGTTTAAAAATATAATAAGCGAAATAAAGTTAACAAAACAGCGGACCAAGATACCCAGGTTCCATTCTCGGGATGTGTGATTTCAAGTAGGATATTTTTTACGTTGATAATATTACTTCCATCGCTTGAAAGTAACTATGTTACTCTTAGCCTACAGCTACTTACGTTTAAAAATAACTAGTTCCAGTTAGAATAATTACAAAAGTAACTATTAGCTGTAACTGCTTTGCAAGTAGCTAGTTATATCCAAATACTGCTAGGAAATGATCTTTACTAGTTAGATATCGGGATCCAGAAATATCATTGCAAGGGAACTTCACTTTAAGTATACGAGACCATAGCAGCTTTAAAACTAAGTTCGAAGAAATTTATAAGGACATTTATGAACAAGAAATGCACAAAAAACTGCATTGAAAACTTTAGGCCAATGCTTTTTAATTTTGTTTCAAAAACACTTTTTCAAAATAATACTATATTGTGGAGGTTAAAGTGAAAACTGGACCTTACATGAAAATGTTATTTTTTATGTTATTTTCCACTGTTTTTACATTCCAATGTAAAATTGCTAAAGCTCTATTTGGAATTCTCTGGTAAATAAATAAAATAAGAAGTCTGAAAAAGTGTGGCTTGTGTATTGGCACGTGCGAATGTCGGAATTATGACGTCATAAATAGTGTACTGAATTATTTAAAATGTGCATTTAAGATCCACTAACAGGTAAAAAATGATCGCGGTCTCTACGTAAAGAGTAGTCTGGAAAAGGAGAGGATAGTCTTTACATAAGGCTTCTTCATATTTATGGTACAGAAACCTAAAATATAGCAGTCCATTTTTCTCTTTTTTAGCCATACATGTTATTTTTCTCAGCACTAACTTGTCTCATTTCACTTCTTTATATTTAAAAACGAATAAATCAATTTTTGAGCATCATTATTCGTAAAAAGTGAAGACACACGAAGGTAAATACTTAATGAAAGTGAAAGTAAGGATGCAGAGACATCTCTTGAGTGTTTTTTATATCTTGGAAAACTAGAAGTAGGAAAAAAATGGATATTTGTTATAAATATGAACCGATCGATTGATTTGGTTTATTTTACTTCGCTTTTCTGGAAGTTTTGGCTAATCACGAAGATGAAGATGAGTGATGATTTGATGAAATTAACTAAGGGACACTCACAAAGAACACTCATGCCCTTGCAATCGCAGATAAAGTCGAAAAATCGCCACAGAAGAAGTTTTAGTTCTTGTTCAGTAATGAACGAATGATTTTAGTTCTTGTTCAGTAATGAACGAATGATTTTAGTTCTTGTTCAGTAATGAACGAATGATTTAGTTTTAAAGATTGAGTTAGGGTGTTATAAATAGACATCTTTTATTTGCTTGTTGTCCTCACTTTGGCTTTAGCTCGTATTGTGTGATGAGTATAGCTTGGCTTTGTATGTAATTACATATCCTTTCTGGATACACACCTTGAACAGGAAAATGTCAACGAATTATATAACTGACATGATTTTGCATAAGTTTTGTTACATATTTTTACCTATTTGCCAGGATATTACATATTTTACATATTTGCTAATTTACTTTACATAGAACAACATATTTCTGTAATGTTTTCCTATCTTGACCATTTTTCCTATATTTTCTATCTCTGAAACATGATGAAGAAAATTTGTAGCTGATGTGATGCTACATATTCTAATCAATGAGATGATTAGTGCTTACGGCCACCTAAAATTGACTGGCTAGTCAAAAGACAGGCTGAAGACAAAAATGAAAGAAAATGGGAACTGTTATTTATCGAAAGAAGCTTTTCTGATTATATATTTTCATTTCGCTTTTAGATTCAGGCAAAGCATCTAGAAACTTGGCATCGGTTGACAAGAAAGCTACTTTCCTGTATGTAACTCGCTACATACAGGAAAGCAGCTTTCTTGCCCACTGATGCCAAGTTTCTATCTATGTATATGTTCCCATGTACAAAAAGTACAAAAGTAGCTATGTATTTTCATTCGATTGTTCTTAAATGCTTATTTTTACAATTTGTTTCGAAAATTACAAAGAGTTCTCTTACATATTTACATATTCTAGGTACAATAATTTGCGAAGGTTTTTTTTGGGGACGTTTTTCGTTGCTATGGTGACGAACAATAACAATCTATGAGAATAGACAGTGCAATAGAGACAAGAATGAGCCACATCTTGCATTGTTTTATCTATAATAACTAAACATTACAGAGATAATATCTTCGCCTTCGTGATATCTTCAAACAATGAACTAATTGAAATCATATACTTTGCGAGGTGATCGTGCATGGTGATATTACTGATAAAAAGGCGATGATGATATAAACAATGATAATAATTGTTGACAACAATGATCATGGCACAGAAGATAATACCTATACTTAGCCTAGGTCCCCCACATTTCGTGAATTTCTGTCTCGGTGCTTGCTCTTGGTCTCGCCTGTTGATAATTATTTACCTCCCGGTGAAAGTAAACGCCTCAGACAGTTGTTGCGTCACAGCTCTCGTTCGAAAGGCGGGGCAGCGATACGCAACGAAGAAAGCCGTGTGAGAATCAAGGTTAGCTGCCAAACAAATTTCACCAAGCTTCGTTTGGGGTGATGGCGTGTTAAAGCAGGAAAAATGGAGCAGGTGAAATAGAGACCCTCTGTCCTCTAGGTGTAAATTCGATGGATATCGCAATTTCAAAGATCAAAGGTAAAGAAATGTACGACTTAACGATAAAGCAACGTATGTGCAGCTATACTTATATAACAAATATATTACTTTTCTTCCTTGTAAATTTTAACCAGCTAGATCTTTTTTTAAGCAACTGGCAGTTCTTGTATAAAACATGATAATTTTTAAAGAAATTAAATTCTACTTAAAACACGAAGTAACCTGTAACTACAAATAGCAATTTGCAATAGATTTTTATTTTCGTATAAAACTTTCTCAGAACTGCGCCATCTGTCCTTAACAAATACTACTAACCTTAAAATAAATATAGAAAACCATTGAGTGGAATAAATATTGTCTTATCAATATTAACACATGCTCAGTAACACAATAGTCGACAAAATATATTGTTGTCTGGTGAACTAATTTCAACAGAAATGAAACCAATTACCCCTATAGTAAACGAATGTAAGGAATCCGATTTTCATGAGTCTACCACTCTCTGACCTGTAGGTTCGCCGCCATATTGAAAAATGGCGGCCAAAATTCACCTTGAATAGTAAAAAAAAATATCTCGGAAACGGTGCATTGTATAGTTAAGATAACCAAAATGAAAGGGCAGAAAATTTGCTAAATTATAGGTTTTGTTTGAGAGAGTTTTCATAAACCTTAATTGAATCACAAAGCTTCAAACATTTTCTTTATTTTTTAGAATTAGCGTAAAAGTTGGTTTCCGACAAAAATAACAGAAAATATGTAAGAAACTATGCAATTTATGTCGTAAGGTCACTGGACAAATTCATAGCTCATGATTTTCTCTAGAGAATGTTTTTTGTTTCGTACCTTTAGAATCAGGGGTTGAGGAGATATGTAGTTTAATGCAGAGTCATGTGTTTCCCCTAAATTTACGTGTTCCATTTCTTATGGTATTAGTTAGAACATTATTTTTTTCGGCAGAGTTTCGTTCACTTGTGTTTGTTACGTGTTGCTTTTGTTGTTTAAAAATGTTTGCACACAGTAGCAGCGATTAGGTGCCTAAACTGAGGAGGAGGGGTAAGTACGGTTTACTTTCTACTTAACTGCAATTAGAGAGAATCATATTGAAAATGGAACTAGGGCAGATGATTTTGGGTCAAATCCACTGGTAGACAAGGCTTAGCATTAAGAGACCATAGTGTGGGGGGAAAGTGTGTGTTGGGGGGGGATAACTGCTCCCCAAGGCCCCCACCCCTAATCGCCGCCACTGTCAATGTATTGAACTAACGTGATACGGTAAAATACGGTTGTAAACCGGTCCATTACAGAATCTTTCGTAGATACCTGGTGATAATAATTTCCTGTACGTACACACGTGCAATTGTAGCACAGGTGTTGACCCTGATGCAGCAAAAGGAGAACATATGCGTAACTGATTGAAGATGTAAACCCCATACGCTAGGCTTGAATGAAATTCCGAAGAATGTGGAGCATCCTAATGCATTGCAGCCACAGAGTACCAGTATCATGTTATCTTTCAGAGTTGAAAAAAATGTAGATAAAGATTTTTCAGCACCTCAGACCTTGAACTTACAATAGCGTCTACTTCTGAATTGAGCTGGCCAAGGATAATTGAACATATCTCAGAAATATGTTCATTTGCAATATGCGCTTCGCTTCTTCGGGTGCGTGAAGAGTGCTGCATAAAATATAGGGGCAGTTGGTTTCATTTCTGTTGCAATTAGTTCCTCAAAAAATTGCATAAATTTCCTCGACTACAACGTCACTGTTGACAATCACGACACACGATCTGCATACAACAAGACCAGTGATGTGCGTTTACGCGTAAACAACGATAATCTACATTCTACACGTAGACTATTTTATACACGTACATGACGTAATCTATGTAAACAACATGGCAAAAGGTGATAACTTAGCTAAGGGCGCTGCGGAAGTAAAACAAAATTATACTGCGTATCAGTTGCTGATATGTGAGGAGAACTTTTCATACGCTTTCTTCCAAATTCGAACAATTTCTCACCTACAAAAAAAATAATATAGGAAATTTTCTAATATTTTATTGGAGAAATACTAATTTTGCCTCACGACTGCCATCTGTTGTTCTTTTTTGCATACTATTTATTATCTTCCATAGTTGATGATAGAAGAGAAGAGACATTTTGTTGTAAATAGTATTATTTTCAGTTCGTTAGGAACCAATATAGTTGAAAATGTCACTTTCCTTTCATGAAAGTCTTGAAAATTAATTTTAATGCACTTTTTCGATTGTGTACGTAGTCTATGTAAACTACAATCCAATGTAATCTACGCGTAGATTACGTGTAGACAACGCATGTAGACGTAATCTTATAATGTACGGCACATCACTGAACAAGACTAAGATATTGTCTCATCATAAACTTAGCATCATCTCCTATATTCTGGGATATTCCACGAAAAATAGTTCAACTCCATGTAAATAACAAAATGTATTAATCTGCATAGAATGTTACTATTGTTTTTAATTTAATTCAGGTTTAAATGCTTGTGAATGCATATAATTTGCATATTTCACCAACAAAAAATATTAGAATATGTAGCGTAGGTATGTGATGCGTTGCGGATACGAAGGGCTAACTCAACAAACGTACATTGTGAGGGAAATGCGTTTCAAGTTGTCAGGCACAGTGCGAACTCCACAAAAACCTGGTAACAGTAGATCGGAATGTTTCATGCGTGATTTCCAAAGTTTTTTTTGTGGAGTTCGCACTGTGCCTGACAACTTGAAACGCATTTCCCTCACAATGTACGTTTGTTGAGTTCGCCCTTCGTATCCGCAACACCTCATATGCTTCACAGACAATAAAGTCAAACTTTGCTACATTTTTAAAGCGTCACACACATAAAATGTTTCGTTAATGATTTTCATGCTTTCAGGCTATGTCGTCATCATCTTCAAGTGTTTCTTTCTTGCTTTTTAGCAGACACCATTTACTTCATAATTCTAAGAAATCAGTTCATTATGAATATTTTAATCCAATCTCATTCTGTGTGAATGCCACGCACTGACGCACGTAATCATGAAGTGCCCTATCTGTTGTCTTCGATACTGCCTCCACAATAAATTTCTCGTTGCTAAATTCTTGATGTTTCTAGAAGAATCCGGAAACCAGAAATAGGTTCAGTTTCCGGTGCAGACGTCCTGGGATCCAGGACAATTTCATTGTCGACACGACAAAGGCGAAGTCGATATATTTATCCATTTATGTCAAGTGTGAATTGATACCAAAACTCATTTACATAATATAAAGATATTTTCTTGAAAATAAATTGGACAACTGTAAATGACTGTATCTCACTGACCAATAGTTTGAAAGAACGTTTAAAAATTGAATTTTAGTTCTTTATATTGCTTATAACGAATGTTCTTCCACGTTAATTCCATAACTGTTTGTAATGTCCTGAACATTACATTATAATTATAGAATACTACCTGATTGCCCGGCGTTGCCCGGGTATTTATTTATCCCAATCTTCTATTAGACAGGAAAATAATGAATTCTAACTATAGTGTAAAATGGACTTGGAGTTGCACGGCACTTTGGGAGTGTCACTATTCATCTTAGCGACCCCGAAAACTATGGATTCCACACTAATATCGGTCGTTTTCGATTATTTTCACATGTCACCCCTTCCCGCCCCTATCCCTAAGGGTGCCAGGGGTGTCTTACCCCCACAGTATTTATTTTCATATTGCAAGTGATATGTATACCAAGTTTGGTTGAAATCGCTCCAGGCGTTCGAGAGTTATGGCGGAACACACACACACACATACATCCGTTTTTATGTATTAGACTTAGTTGGAATGTTCAGTTTGTTCATTTTTTTATTTTGTCAACTGTTTAGTGTGTCACAGACAGCGAGTATTAGAAGGAGCCTAACCTGTAGATGTCAACCTGGCGGCGAGGTTCCAAAAGCGATCAAATTACCAACAGTCTCACAATATGCATAGCAACGGGATAAGAAGAGTATAAAGAAATCGATAATAATACTGATGCGGTCTTTAAGCTTGTAAAATATTGTGAGAACATGAAGAATATATCTTTTATTAAGATTAAACCGAGAGTTTTGTTTACCCCAACTAGTGACTATGAGAGTCTTTTGCCCAGAGCGTAGGGAAAATTCCTAGTACAAACGTGGATGCACAACTATGTAACGACCTCCTCCGTGGCGTGCGGTTTAAGGCACCTTGCTTTGGACGGCGACTGCGGGACGGCATGGGTTCGATCCCGGGTTCAGTCTAGGGAATTTTCGACCTATGTATAGGGCCGGTATTATTTTGAAAACTAACAAGCATGCCGTTTCTAATATCAATGGAGAAAGATCACGCACAGTACAGCAACTGATTCATTTTACGATCGTATCCATTAGGTAGGAATGGTACAATAAGGCTGAACAGACATTTTGATTGATTGAACGATAACACTGGTCGATATTTTGAAAAAAAATCTGATGTTTTCAATCCAATAGGTGATTCTGGAAGTATTTTGAATGATGATCACAGATATGACATCCATTTCTTCCCATCACGTCAGGATTTTTCCCTAGGTCAGGATATTTCTCCACATCACTAAGTTCAATCAACCCACGATATTATAACATTGAGTTGTGAACGTTTTGTGAAGGAAATTTTTATAATGGATTTCGAAAATAAAACTTATGTAACAAAGGTCCATACAATTTTTATATTAATTTGTCACGTGGAGGTAGAAGATAGATTAAATATTTACAATTCTACATGCATTTATAGTTCAAAATTGGAGGATTTATATTGTATAAAATCAATATTTCACCACCATCTAGACAGAGCCATCTATTGGGAAAATAATGGAACTACACACTTTTTGTGAAATTAAGCCACTTAATATATTGCTGAATTGTGAAAAAACTGAACGGGATGGGTGAAAATGGATTTCATTTTTGGAATCAACGTGCTGAAATTATTAAGAGACAAGTCATCTGCGAGACATCCAAACACATGTTGACTTGAGTAATTGAATATTATTGTGAAAACTAACAAGCATGCCGTTTTTAATATCAATGGAGAAATATCAAACATAGTATATCCACAGATTTATTGATTTGGTTCATTTTACTTCGCATTTCTTCCACTTTTGGCTGATCGTAAAGATGATGATGGGTGACGATGTGATGAAATTGATGGATACATATGTGCAGACCTGGATTCGAGCCAGTCAAAGTTCTCTGTCTTACCACTCCGTCGTGGAGGCCGATAGTATAACCAGTGAGAAAAAATGATGTAGTGAGGTTTTGGATTGATTTGGTGTTTTAAGTCCACTTGTTACACAGTATGGCTAATCGGGACGGGACCTACAGTTAAAAGTGGAATCCTAAGCACTATGTGCCTCCACAGGGTATTGAACTCGGGACCGCTTGATTACAAGGCGGCGACGTTACCACTGCGCCATCGCGGAGGCCCGATGTGGTGAGGTGTTGACGATCGTATCCATTAGGTAGGAATTATGTAATAAGACTGAACAGTTATATTGATTGATTAAACGATAATTATAGGTTTATTTAAGAAACAGATTGGAGAAGGGGATATCTTGAAGAACATAAGAAGTATTCGAGCAATCAATGTATAACCAGATAATGATTCTAATAACTATTATGCAAGCATAACGAAGAGGTAAGCTTCAGTCAATGATACGATAGGTTTTACGGTAACCTAAGGTGTCATTAACTTTCTCCCATGTGCAAAACTGGCGTCACCTGAGCGGTCTTCACTTTTCCCCACTGAACATGTTCACTTTCTGAACCGCCCATCCTTTGCTCTGTTATTAACACAAGTTGACGACGGTTTCTCCGGAGTTTGCTAAACTGTGTGGAAAAAAGAATCATGTCTGACAACACAGCGCTCGTAAAGTCATTGAAAAACATTACTCGCATGGTGGAATCCGAGAGTTGTGGCAAGGGTGGGGTAACGGTTTGCAGGTTGAAAACAAAAGGCATGCACCCTTGCTCGAAACAGCGTGTCAACACAGATCCTCGACTTGTTTCGTGCGATCTTTTAGCGTGACAGAAGTCGGGGGGGAAAGTTGCGAGAGACAAAAATCTCCGGAAAAGTCAACATGGTTTCATTCGGTGCGATATCATCAGAGACGACCATGACACGAAGACGTGAAGGTGGTACGGTGTGGATGCGCCCAATTGTGGTGAGTGGGAGCTTTTTGTATTTTCTTTGCTAATGTTTGACTTAGGCAGTGCCCGAAAGGTGAACCTTTCCGACAATAGAAACACGACCAACATTTGGCAGATTTTCGACTTCCATGATTTCAAACAAGTGAGGTGCGCGAGTCTAGTGACAAAGTCTGCGATGATGCATACTGCGGGCTCGATTGGCGCTTTCGAACTGCACTAGGTGACGTCACTTCCAACAAGATCATGTTTCAAGACTGCTTTGTGGACACAGCCTTGAGTCTTCACGGCACGGGAGTAGCCAGCAATGGGCTCATGGGGCACGAGCCCCTCCCGAAATGTTGCAAAATTGTTAAAAAATATTGCACGCCAACTTTACTTATGTGGACTCCTGAGGGCCAAGTGTACCCAATAATTTGTCTTGTTTTTGTTGTTATTATTATTTGGTTAATTGATTGATTTGTTTTATTTTACTTCGGTTATCTTCCACTTTTGGTTAATCGCGAAGCTGAGGATGAATGGTGATATGAAATTGATAAAAGGACAAACAATAGAACAGCACAAAACAGGATCCTCAAAGAGGATTATACTGGCTGTCAGTGGGGGTTATTGGGGGGGGGAAGAGGGGGCAGTTACCTCCACACTTTTTGCCGCTTTTGCTCCTACACCATGCTAAACCTTATCGATCAAGCGAAAGTAAACTGCAATTGCCTCCATAGTTTTAATAACTTGCCTCCTTAGTTTTGGAATCCAATCGCCGACACTCCTGGCTGTGAATCAAAACGCCAGAGCCTCGTTAGCGTGATTCGTGTTGGAGTGTGTATTGGAAACAGTAAATTACACATTTTTGTTTTATGTAAGGCTGCATTGTTGGTGTGCATTAATATCACGATACATTGAAGGCAGGATTTATGATGATTTTGGCTAAGTTATAACTCAAGTGTTTGAGCCCATCTAAGTTGAGGATGTCGTAGAGAGACTCTGTGACACATGTACCACATACAGATCGTGACAATTTCAGTGTGAAAGATTGATTCGTTGATTTGGTGTTTTAAGTCCACTTTATGCGCAGTAAGGCTAATCGGGACTGGACCTAGAGTTTGGAGTGAGATCCGAACTACTGTGCCATGTGCCTCCACCGTGTATCGAATCCGGAAACCCTTGATTACAAGGCGACGACGCTACCACTGCGCCGTCGGGGAGGTCCTTCAATGTGAAAGAAACCAACAATTGGAAGAGCAACACAGCGGGAGCAACCAACTAATACTTATTATGCAAAATCTACAGAGGCTGTTCAGCGTATATGTGACCAAACGCGCTCAGAATTAACTCACCCAACCTTGGTCGGGCATGTTTGTCAGTGTAGTGTGTGAGCTGTAAAAGAGTGGTAATGTTTTCTCACTGGGCCGAAAATCCCGCCCAAACTGAGCCACTTTTGGGAGGAGTGCGTTGTATAACTTTTCCAAGCGTTTGCGTTTTCTGGCTGGGCCGAAAATGCTGCCAAAACTGAGTTGCTTTTGGGAAGGTTATGTTGTAGCCCTTTATGATGCAAAATTCAGTGTGCCAATCATCAGGAAGTAGTGTAAGAGCAAGGATTGTGAGGTTCGTTTGACTTTATTCAAGAATGTGATCGGCAAGTATAAGGATTGCATGGCCCCAGCGTTCAGTTCTCCAACAAAGGGGACGAGAACACGGCCGTGCACACAAACCACCACCAGTATGCAGACGAAACTTCGCAGAATGGCCATGCAAGAGAATCCACCGACCCAAAGCCAGATGGCGAATCATCTAACTATGTCTTTGGAAACTGTTAACCGCACCTTGCACCTCACAATCCTTGCTCTTACACTACTTCCTGATCATTGACACACTGAATTTTGCATCATAAAGGGCTTCAACATAACCTTCCCAAAAGCAACTCAGTTTTGGCAGCATTTTCGGCCCAGCCAGAAAACGCAAACGCTTGGAAAAGTTATACAACGTACTCCTTCCAAAAGTGGCTCAGTTTGGGCAGGATGTTTAACCCAGTGAGAAAACATTACCACTCTTTTACAGCTCACACACTACACTGACAAACATGCCTGACCAAGGTTGGGTGAGTTAATTCTGAATGCAGGGGGAAGGAATCGCGTTTGGTCACATATACATGCCTCTGTAGTTCGGTGCAACAAAAATTGTTGACCGAAATGTTACTTGCCTGGAGCTTTTCCTATTGCCACTTATTAAAATTGCTCTCCTCTCTTTATATGTTAAGGCTAAGGTGAAGAATGCCTTGATTTGCTAACGATGAGAACTGTGCACAGATCACACCGGAGGAGGTGTTAAATGTGGTTTGGGAAAGTCAAGATGCCTGACATTGTAAGGAGCATCATTTTTAGTTATCAAAAATTATTGATTGATTGATATAGTTTATTCTACTTCGCTTTTGTGCCACCGTTGGCTAATTGCGAAGATGGGGATGAGTAATGATATGATGAAATTGATACGAACGTATGAAACGTTACGTGTTAAGTGTTTTTATCTTAATTAACTGCCTTGGTCAGCAACTCATTGGTTTTGATGAAATTGATGAATGCCCAATCACAAACACCCATGCTCAAGCCGGGATTCGAACCCGGGAGTCCTGATGTCGTAGCGCGATGTTATAACCACTCCGCCACGGCTTATCAAAAATTACAATTACAATGCAAGTAAACGTAGATGTAATTTTACTATATATCAGCTCGGATTATTGCATTCATAAAATATGAATTTTTATGTAACTAGTAGTTAAACATGTAGGCTAGATAATTATGTATCAATTTTGGCTATTGTATTCATCAAATATAGTTTTTTTTAAGTAACTAGTATTACAATTACTACATTTAGGCTTACTTTTAATTGTGACTTTTGATAAATCAAAATTATGCTCTTACAGTGGTGTGCATCTTGACTTTCTTTAATTATATTTACTAGTTCTTCCTGTAGACAACGATAATCTGTATTTTATACGTAGACTATTTTATACACGTAGATAACATAATCTAGGGAAACAACATATCAAAAGGTGATAACTTAGCAATGGGTGCTGTAGAATTAAAACACAGTTATACTGCGTATCAGTTGCTGATGCGTGAGGAAAACTTTTCATACTCTTTCTTCTAAATTCGAACAATTTCTTACCTAGGATTTATTTATTTAGCAAAAGATCCTTAACAGAACCAATAGTTCCAATTACAAAGGATCATATTAAAAACATTTATAATAAAGATTAAATATACATTTTAAAAATTACAAAAATACAAAACTACAGAATTACAATATTACAAAATACAAAGCAAAAAGATAAAAAAAGATAAAGAGATAAAAATGGCAGTAGGTATGTTACACAAAGTAACAGAACAAAATACAAACACAGTAGTACAATCACAACAGAGTACTGCTAAATACTTTCAGATACAAACATATTATACATCGCACAATAGTCGATGAACACTAAGATTAATTACACAATTTGCACATATATCAAATCCATATGAGAGTAAATAAGGCATGACTTTAAATACATAGTATCGATAAGAATAATATAATACAAACACAGCTTCAATCAAATTTACTGTGAATTTAAATGATTAGGCAATGACAATATATGTCTTTTTATTATTGCGCTATATGTTATAAAAGGAAGCGCGAAGTCTACTTTAATTCCTTTTTGAACAAGGTTGTTATAATTTGTGCATAGTCTGATAACAACTGAAGATTTATGTATATTGTTTCTCGATTTATCAATAAAAAAAGGAAGCAAACGCCTAAAATTTATTGGCTTAACATTAAGTTGAAAATATTGCAACACTTCAGGCGAATCTATTAAGTAATTCATAATCTTATAAAGTATAAAATATTGAGCTATTAATCTTCTAGATTTGAAAGGTGGCACCTGAAAATCTAAAAGTAAAAAATTACAAGAAATTCTATTCACTACTGCAGAACGATTATACTTTTTAAAATACAAATATCGTAAAAAATTAAACTGAATTCGTTCAATATTATCTGAATGTATTTGATAAAATTGATCCCAAATTTCACTTAAGTATTCAAGCCTTGAACGAACGATTGCATTATATAGGTTCATTAAAACCTGCGTATTCTTAAAATCTTTAGTTGACCTAATTATAAATCCAAGACGTTTATATGAATCCGAGAAGATATAAGAATAATGGTTTATAGTTTAAATTCGTATCCAATATTAATCCTAAATCATTGATTACATCTACGCGTGTAAGTACACTTCCATTAAGAATATAATTAGGAAGTACGGCTTTTGTTTTATTTGTAAACGTTATTGTTGAGCACTTACTAATATTAAAATATAATTTATTCCGAATAGCCTAACATAGGAAATATTCTAGTGTTTTGTGGGAAAATAACTATTTTTGCCTCACGACTACCATCTGTTGTTTTGCATACGATTTATCATTTTTCGAAGTTGATCGTAGAAGAGAAGAGAGACATTTTGTTGTAAATAAGATTCTTAGTAGTTCATTAGGAACAAATATAGTTGAAAATGTCACTTTTCTTTCATGAAAGCCTTGAAAGAACATTAATGTTAATGTACTTTAGATTGTCTACGTAGTCTATGTAAACTACAACATACAAAGCATGTAAACTTATAGTGTACGGCACATCACTGTGTGTAATCTGTGCACAACTTTAGCCCATCAAGGCAAAGGAAGTAGAAAGCAAATTGTCCCTTCTTATTTTCATTCCTTTCTAGTCTAGGTTGCTTTAAAGAATGGAATTCTGTTGATGCGAGACAGATATTATCCTCTGCTTGTTGACACTTTTATTTCAATTCATGATCATTAGAGCCCGGAAGTTCAGGCATTTATTTTCGTTAAAATAGGCAGGCAAAAAAGGCATTTATAATGTGGAAAATAGGCACTAAAAATGAGAAAAAAGGCAAAATAAGCAAAAAAAGGCACATTTGGAAGTCTGGCAAAATATTAAAATCTACATTGGGAAGAGCATTTCAATTTTCACCAAATTGACGCACGTAACCATGTAACTTACCACTTAATGGCACACTAAATTTCGGCATGGTGACAACTACACGATCCTTTCCCTCCAAAGTGCAGAACTAAAACATGATTTTGGAATCCATGCAAAGGCCCTTGGGCATTAGTGCTGTTTCTTGTCAATAACGTCCTGACACGGACGCTAGACGTGATGACGTAATTGTGCAGATGTTCTGCAACAGGTTTTCAGCAGTCAATCATGCACAAGGAAATGTTAACCGAAAGGCAATATCCTAACTCAGCATGAAATACTTTTTTCTCACACTTTTCTCCTTCAGCAATGTTGAAACATGAGTGAGTTCAATGTTACTTAAATAAGGCGAAAATTATTCACATAATAAACGGAAGAAAAATAAATGCCAACAACATTTTTTGGGAGAAAAATAATTTATATACACACTTTTTTTTTAAAAAAAATGGTATAATTTCATTGAAAAAGGCAGAAAAAGGCATTATAATTAAAAATAGGCAGTGGGGTCCCAAATAGGCAAAATAGGCAAAATGAAAAAGCTTCTAAAACATTCGAAACAACATAAAAACGTATATCCGGAAACTTTTTATCAATATATCCAGTAGATAAAAAGAGGCATTTTGCCAAGCTTCCGGGCTATAATGATCATCATATTGTGCAAAACAGACTGAGTAAAGACGGTGATGGCCAATTATTACTTTTGCCATTGGGTGTACAATGCAAGACAATATTTCAGTGCACCCCTCTCCTTAACAATTTTCCAAAACACTGGAATTGGGACGGGTTTGGCTCACTCGAGACCTTCAGAGCAGGGTCGTTGAAGGTCGAGAATTTTAAATAAATTAAATTTCGGTCCAGAAGAGAAATTCAGAAAGCGTAAATGGGTTCTGGACCGTAAATGACCTTTTTATCTGTAAAGTATTTCAATTCGGTCCAGGAACATTTTTCCCCGGTTCAATTTAAATACGGTCCAGGAACCTTTTTTCAATGAAACAATACGCAACTTGGACCGAATTTAAATTGTGCGAGAAACAAGTTTCTGGTCCTGGGTTCCTGGACCTATAAGAACCCTGCTTTAGAGCGAGAAGATGGAAGGAGTCCCTTGTCTCTAATTCTGAGACCTGACAGTATTGGTTGATTTTGACTGCTCATCTGCCCGTGTGCTATTTGGAAAATTAAGATAGATGGCGTCAGTGACTTAATATGAGTTTTCTGTGACTGCCTCTTCATCAATTTCATCATACCATCACTCATCCTCATCGTCGCGATTAGCCAAAAGTGACAGAAATGCGAAGTATAATAAACCAAATCAATAAATCAGTCAAATCCTTTAATCAAAATTTTCATATCGTCACACATCCATCGTCCAGATTTGTCAAAAGTAGAAGAAAAAAGAATCTGATTCAATCAATTCAATCAATCAAAGAAAAAACGACAAACTTTCACACTACATAGTGGGCATCAAGATAAGCCACTGAAAAAAAAAAAAGCATATGCGTGTATGCAACCACGCGTCACATGTTTACGGTTGGTGTAAACAATCGTTGCAAGTCACCCTCTGTTGTACGAATACCTCTGGGCAAAACTTACAAAGACTGGTGATAGATTGTTTGCAAGGGGGGGAGGGGGTTAAACTTGCAACTTAACCCCACCAGTGCTTCTGCTGAAGTGATCATGTTTCCATAGAGTCCAGTCCAACAAGTAGTGCCAACATCAGTGGCACAATGGTTATCACTGCGCACTACGACGCCAGGGGTCCCGAGTTCGAATCCCTGCCTGGACATGGGTGTCCTTTGTGGGTGTCCATTCATCAATTTCATCACACTATCGCTCCTTCTCATCTTCGCGATTAGCCAAACGTTGAAGAAAAGCGAAGGAAAGTAAACCAAGTCAACGAGTACTTCTGATACACAGCTGTTTACCCAAATTATCCTATCTATTCGTTATCCATGCAATTTATGCTCGCACTCGTGAGGTTTCGGCTCTGCTTGTTACTAGGCTGTAGATGCAGTGTGCAGGCGGGAATCTCGCTCCGAACGGATCACATGTGCAAGCAAGTTGCTCACACTTGATTCAACCAGTATCCAGATTTCTAACTGGAAAAAAATTGTCTGTACCATCACTATCCTCATTAACATGTATCTTTTTCGTCAATTGTTACTTTAATGCGATTTCATTCTTGCATTTCAGATCCTCGTGTATCTAGTTGCGACATCCCCAATTTTGACATCCGGGGAACACGACGCCAAGGCTGTGAAATACGGGTATGAACTGGACCTTCCACACGGCTCCTATTCGTTCGTTTCAGAGAAGAGGTTCGTGGGAGATGGTTCCCAAGATGGCGGATATCAGAATCCACACGGCGACTGGGAATCGCTGAAAACGTCCGGTGATTTGATGGCTAGTGAAACTTCTTACGCCCTGGCAACCCCGCAGGAAGATGCGCACACCCCTAATGGACACAGCACTAAACACCATGCTGATAAGGATAACAATAGAGAGAAACAATTGTATCGAGATACACGTTACCCGAGACAACAATCAGTGAATTTGAATGTTAACAATCAAGAAGTAACCTTGGGTGAATACAATGGCAACAATGCACGCAACAATCCAATAATTCAAAACTACCCTTATGAAAGATACACTGCACAGGAAGCTTCAGAGACTGCAGATCTTATACAAGTTCCAACTGGAGTTCCAAGAAGTATCAGTGTCAGGAATACAATTCAACTCGAGAGCAAACCAGCAAAGAATGTGCATCTCTATGAGGTGTACGAAAATACTGACGAGTATGATGATGAGAGCCAGAAGTCCAACATTGTGAATCACAAAAATCCAGCTGCAATGATGACAGAAGCAACCTATCCAGAAGACGTAGGAACTCCTGATGAAGACACTGAAGCAAGGGAACATCGCCAAGTACTAGCAATAAACCCAGCCTTGAGCTTTCAAAACCAAAATAGAGAAATATACAAGACTCCTAAGTACAGTACAGCAGCCGAAACTCACAAACAGTACAAGCAATTTGTAGCAAGTAAAAACCCTAATAATGGAGTATATGATAGTAAAGACCAGGGCAAGGTTGAAGACGTCCACATAGACGCGAAAGACAGAAAGAAGAGGAAACAAATCCAGTTCAAAGAGATGTTCAACGGCAAGTTACGAAATCAGAACAGCGTGAGCTACAGCCAGTTGTATTCAGATTACGGAATTCAATCTGCAAAGAATCAAATCCATGACATCTACAAAGTTGGAAAGAACAAACAAGAGGGACAGCAGCATCAAACGGAGGCAACCAAAACCAGGGCCAAAGACAACGGATGTGTGCATGGAACGGGGTGTGACCCTCTACAAGTAGAACACGATCCATACCGCGAGCAAGTAGGGTCAGAGAGCAATCCAGCAGAAGCCTTTGCAAACCACGTGGAAGTGAAAGGCAAAGCGAATACATTTATAGAGCTGTTCTCGAAGCAAATCAACTCGGAACTAGACAACGCAAATGTGCATATAAGATCAGAAAATTCATTCTCTCCGCATATAATGAATTCCGACAAGGCACTGTATTTTCAAACCAGCCAGGAGGAATCATCTAATAGCAATAATAGAGTTCCAGCTGCTTCCACTTTCTCCAGGGGCATCGCTGGAGTAAATGTTCCAGCCAGCCCGTCTCAGACATTTAGCAATGGAGGGTTCCAACCATCTCACGGTAGTTTCACTCAACATGTCAAAACTGAATCTACTCAATCAGCTCAGAATATTCAAACTAAACATAGGAACGTATTACAAACTACTGTACCTCAACCAATACAACCTACCCATGCTGTTTATCAACATTCACTTCATTCTGGATCTCCTATACAGTCTCACCATCAGTTAGTTCAGCCTGGTGCTCAACAAGTTCGTCATCAGTTGCTTCAGCCTGGTGCTTCTCAACAAACTGGCCATCGTTTGCTTCAGCCAGGTTCATCTAAACCAGTTCAGCATCAGTCACATCAGCCTGCTCAATCAACTCACCATCAGTTACTTCAGCCTGGTGTTTCACAAGCAGTTCATCACTTAGTTCAGCCTGGAGCTGCTCGGTTAAACCACCACCAGTTAGTTCAGCATGGTGCTCCTCAATCAACTCATCAGTTAGTTCAGCATGGTGCTCCTCAATCAACTCATCAGTTACTTCAGCCTGGTGCATCTCAACCCGTTCAAAAGCTTCAGCAGCATAGCTTACTGCAAGCTGGCATACCGCAGTCATCTAATAACCACGTTATCCATCCATACGTGCTCCAAAACGCTGCGTCACAGCTAACTCAGAACATTCTACCTAAACCCCAGAGTTTACTACAAATTAGCGCGTCTCAACCTGTCCATACCATTCATACAGTCAATCCTCACATCGTACAAACTGGCGTTTACCAGCCAGTTCAAACTGTTCTGTCTCATCCACAACACACAGTACGAACCAACACGTCCCAACCAGTTTACGCAATTAATCATCAGCTGCTCCCAGCAAAAACTGCCCAATCGGTTCAGGCACACCCTCATCACGTACTCCACGTAAGCAACCCTCTACCCGCTCAAACGGTATTGGTTAATCACCACCATGTACTCCAGCCTGGTATTCCTCAACCACTCCAAGCTAATACTCAACATGTTCAAGTCGGTACTCCTCGTCCTATCCTAACCATCTCGGGCCATTCTCCACAAGTATTCCAAACTGTATCTTTCAAGACTGTTCCAAGGGTGCTGGTAAACCCTCAGATCAGCCACCTACCGCAACCAGTCAATGCAGTTCAGGCCAATTCTCACCAGATACCACGAGTAGCTATTCCACAGCCTGGGCATACTATCATTGCAAATCCAAACCATGTGCATCACATTGGGGTTTCTCAAAACTTACAGAATATTCACAGTAGTCCCCATCATGTTCTTGAAACCAGCGCGTCTGAACCCGTCCAGCAGCAAATACCACAACGAGGCCAAAACTTGCCCCAATCAAATCTCTACGCAACGCAAGGCACCAGCCAACAATCACAACAAGCCAATGTTGCTGATAGCCACGACAATCACAGCGGCTCGTCGCCAAATGTTATTTCAACGCAAGGAACTGCACCAGACTCCAATTCGCTTCCTAACAATATAGAGTTAACAGCCTCAGGGGACTTTTTGGACTACGACGAATCGTCTTTCGAAGACAAAGAAAACTTCGATGGGACTTACAAACAAAACATGGCGTCAATTCCCGAAAAGAATTTTCCACCCAGAGATGTTCATGGAGGTAGCAACAAATTGAAAATCAAACTACCGAACGTAAGCATTAACAAGCATAAGAGAAAGATACGCAGAACTTCAGGTAAGCCTGTCTTAGTAATCTCAAGCGTACCTTTATTTAGCCACAAATATAACACAAGGGACTTACCCCCTTCTGAACTCTTCGGTTTGAAGTTTGGAAGGCCTAAGAAAAGTAAACCGTCAGATCAGGAGAGATTTTTTGAAGAATATAAGAAGTGGATGAACGACGAATCCAAGGATACAAATGAAAGGCAAGTCCATGACCAGCAAGTACTCGAGGATAGGTTCTCAAGACGGAATACGCATCAGTATTCTTCAAAAGCACACATAAATCATAAAAAGGATTTGCTCAAGGATTCAACAGAAGATAATGTGCACACAGAACACTCTGAAGAAGAAACGGAAGTCGATAAATAGACATTGCAAAAATAATATTTAATGTGGAGTCAAAACATTAAACTGTCTAAAAGAACGACACTTAAAAGTTCCATTCGTCCTAGTCAAACTAATACACAGAATATAATAATTCTTATTGTAATTTTGCTACAGTGAGATAACTTTTCAAAATGGCATTTCTTGCACAGGCAACACTTACATTTGGAAATATAACAATTAATTAAGTTTTGCTCACACTAGATGGCACCTCTAATAACAGTATTTTTAATAAAAAATGCTATTTTCAATTCAAATAAAAGAAGAACATCACTACAAACAATAAAAATGAAATTTAATTTTGTGTAAAATTGAGAAAATTTCTAAACAGAGAGGAATGAAGATTACCAAGTAGAACTTTCCATATTTCCATAACTATAGGAGGGA
Source organism: Lepisma saccharinum (assembly GCF_977018435.1). Classification (NCBI taxonomy): domain Eukaryota; kingdom Metazoa; phylum Arthropoda; class Insecta; order Zygentoma; family Lepismatidae; genus Lepisma; species Lepisma saccharinum. The sequence continues at coordinate 16,087 of NW_028143434.1, read as the reverse complement.
TATGTAACAAATAATTAAAATTTGGTAAAATAATGCGTTATGTTGAAGCTCTAACAAATGTTGTAGTTTTTGTTGTATTTAGTGCTTTGTAACTCCTTTGTGCATATTACGTCAGCAGTTTGTCACTAAATGTATGCAAACTACAGTAGTTTAAATAACTTGTAACCTATGAATCATTCACAGCTAAATATTGCAATAAACATTTGAACATGTAAGAGTCAAATGCATTCTACCATAATGTGAGCCTAAATGTGTGCTTTTGATGCGTTATTTATTTGATCATATTATTAGCTTCATCATACATGTGTAATATCACATATTAATGAGAGTGCGCATTGTATGTGTAATGGTATTTTCATAATTTGATACACGAAAGATTCATTTGGCTGTAAAATATATGCGCTATTTTCTTGACACTTTTAAGTTGAGTCACCAAGGTTTTTATCCTTCTTTTACACAAATTGAAATAACATTTTTTTTTTAATCTTACTTGCTCAGCGCACTGTTTCCAAAATCAACCAACAGATGATAGTAAATAATTTAATTAACATGCAAGTATATATAGTGTTTTCTGTAATTAGTTGTAGCTAATTTTAAGTACAGTAAAATACATCCATTATCTAGTTATTCTGTTGGAATAGTTTGTGTAGTATTTTGTAACAGTTATGCTTCTTACATTTCTTTCTACAAGTGATGACTTGCAACTGACATTTTGAAGAGGATGCGTTTAGTGTGGAGTGCCACCACCTGGAAATAGAAAAGAGTTATTTGAAATATGAAAGCATTAATTGTTCCTTAGAAAGGACAGTAAAGTTTTACAACAACCGAATATAATTTAAATGACGTAAATGTGATATTTGAATATTATATGTGATATTCTCAACCTGAATTTATTCATTTACTTATTCATTCAATGTAGTTTATTATGGACTAAAACGTTCGTAATTGTGGTACTTTAAAGAAAAGCAGGGAGATGACCGATGTATATCTTACTAGTCAACTTTCTACAAATGTGTACTTTTCAATTCATCTTAAAATTATGCATTGATCGCAACCGAATTTTAGACTGTCAGTAATTTAATAAAAACAATAGTGCATGATAATAATAACAATAATAAAATCAAGAGCAATTTTCGTTGTAGGAATCTTATTCTTCCACAAAAATTTTTGTAAATATAGCTCTTACAACCAATTACATCTTGTGAAACAAAATGTGTTTGCGAGCAAGACTGTAGTCTTCAGATGTTGCTCGACAATTGCATGTATAATTACATTTGGAATATGTACTGTACCAGCTATTGCCTTTATGTTATAATATATGAAACAACGTAGACTGACGTCACAGTTATTTCTCGAAAGTAAAAAGATAAATACTATATGTTAGTGTTGTTCTGGATGTTTTGCAATAATTTTCATAGTATGATCTCCCATTTGGGAGAGAAATCGAATTCACAAAACTAATGTTATCTTATTACGAAAAGTACTTTAGTCTTAGTACAGTAATGTAAATTTCCTGTGTAGGATTGCATTTGTGTAATAAATTATTTGTTATTCTGTTAAATTTCGCTTTCATTCTCATTGCCCATTAAGAATATATTAAATGAAATATATCCCATCGCCATTCCTTGTTATAGTCTTCACATATACAGACAGGAAGATGGAAAATTGTTTTTCCTTTTGCCAGCAAGGACAGACGAATGAACTAGAAGTATCAGCGTGTGTGCCAAATTTATTTGTCTATGCCTCTTTGTGATAATAATAGAGGAAGGGGGAAAAATATGGAATACCATTTTGTTTTTGACCATTCAATGGCACATTTTTTGAAGAATGTATGTGAGAAACTACCCTCTTCTTCCTTAATTAGTTCTTTAATAGAATATAAGGTTTAGACTACGTAACATTATAGTAAGTATTTGCAAATAACATTTTCCTAAAAGTTGACATGATTGCTCCAAAAGAAAATGGGGTACAAATATGGAATACTGGCAACATTGTGCAGAAAATGAACATATAAACACAATAAACACAATTGTAGTGAAAACATGAAATAAATGAACACTGTAAAGTCACAAATATGAGAAAGTTTCTGAACTGTACATGTCTGTATCTCTATGATTATGAGAGCACTATTTACCTACTTACAAAAATTGCAAATGTAAAGTCCATTATCATATCCTGCACATTCAGTATGAGCCCACATATCACATATTTCGCACTTAACCCATTCTTCTCCACGCTTATCATCAGAAAATTGTCCAGAACAGAAGAGACATTCAGCATCATCACTACTTGGTGTTCTGGTATCTGACATACTGAGATCAGAAGAGTCATCTCGCACGCTGAATATGCCGTCGCTGTCCGAGTCTGATGATTCGCAGTCTTTTGGTAATGGCGATTTCCCCTATTTTAAAATTGTTTTAAACAGGCTGTTTCTTAACAGCAGTGGACATTTCAATGGAAGTCTTATATGGTGATGAAGTCAGGATATGAGAGGTCCCTGCTTTCCTCCCCCTACTCCCTTACCTCTTCTGAATTGCAGGAACAGGCGAGGTGGCCACTTCACTTCTAGCAGAAGGTCCTGCTCCATCTTCGGGTTTGGATCCAGATGCAAGTTCACGTTAATAATTTTTGTACGTAAATGGGATATAAATATGGAATACTACTATTCCATATTTGAGCCACTGTTACCTTCGAGTATCGAGGGCCAAAAAGCGTATTCAAACTGACCTCAACAATATACGCAAAATACCAGAAGAAAGCCTGATTGATATGCTACAAAACTGTATACCATGTATTTTCATTCTGTGTACTAATAAGAAGCACAAGGCAAAAAGGTACTTACCTCCAAACTTTTCACTTTGGGCGGGAACCACAACAATCGTTCTAACGCGCCCTGTTCAACCTCGAGATGCAAACTAACTGCTTCCTGTGGTGGTGAGGGACACTGCCCAGCTTTACACGTAGTTCTTGCTAGAGTGCAGCACTTACCAGGCGAGATATAATGGTATTCCATATTTGTACCCCTATTTCATATTTGTCCCTCTTCCCCTACTACTACTAATAATTATTATTATTATTATTTAAGTGATCAGCACGATTTAAAACCAGGTACATCACTATGTCTTAATTGGTCATAGAAAATTACAGAATTGAATACATAATTATAAAATAATACAGTGGATCCCTACAATCTTATACATCATCATAAATTCAAATTGTAGGTTTCAACAAGATCAGCTACGAAACCTCTGGCCTTATTTAAACATGTAAGAATTGAGAGATTCCTCTGGGAATTTTATAAGATATATTATTCAAAAAGTATTCACTATCTATTTGGAAAGTTAAGATCTTCTCTACAAAATTTATCCTTTTCATTTTTCTTCCTTCTTCTAAGGTAAACATATTCAACCGTGTTAACCATTCAGAGTAATGTTGAACATAGTATTTTTTTAAAAAAACTTTGTGCATAATAACCTGATAAAAATTTTTGAACTAATCAACTTTTTGAACGTGGCTGACAGAAACCATTAATTAATAATAATAATAATAATTTCCGAAAACCTGTGAGACATATGCATCCAAAATGTCAATGGAAACCTGTTTCTCTCTCGATTTCTTAAGATTTGTAATGTACCTCAGCTCAACTTCCCTGAGGTAGACATATCATCAAGATATTCGCTTCTGAGTACATTGTCTAACCGTCCACCTCGACGGACAAGTACTGGATTTACTCCAATCCTTCCGCGCCAAGCAACAATATGATTCCATACATACAACAATGGTCAACTTTCAAGACGTTCCGTGTCAGTTGAAACTAAAACAGTGTTCATTATGACGTGATGGACTATGTCACAACGTTAAGGAACTTGACTTGCCGAAGAGAATATCATCTGCAAAAATTAGTGATCTCATGTGTCTGTACCTCAAAAACAGCGGAGCTCTAGAAATTCTTGTAGAAGCTTGAACAATAGACCTACGTTCAGCTAAGGTAATAATAACACTGCTAATTACACTAAAAATGAAAAATTGGAAAAATATTTAAAAACAGAAAAAGCAACAATTATATTTTCTTCGTCCTCTACGTGTTAAAAACTGTAATACAAGAGACCCACAAATTGTTGCTTTTAAAGATTTGAGAGCCTTTATAGTCTGACACCAATTGTTGTGGAAAACACAAGATCATTGAGACTTTCGCATGGGACCTATTCGCTACTTCGAAATCAAAAGTCATGTAAATTCAAACTTCTGGGAGCCTTTTCGATGGTAGCGTCGTCGCCTTGTAATTAAGAGGTCCTGGTTTCGATTCCCAGCGGTTCGGATCTCACTTTAAACTGCAGATCCAGTCCAGATTAGCCTTACTGTGCATAAAGTGGACTTAAAACACCAACTCAATCAATCAATCAAACTTCTACATTGGTTTTGATAACAAGAGGTTTAATGCAGTTCTGTCCAAATTACTTAGCTAAATAAATATAAACGGAACGGAAGTAGAAAGTATGTGCATTGTGGCAGAGGGAATGCGAATCGCTAGCTACAGGCCTGCTTGTAGGGCCTAGTGCGTTGAGTCCAGGTTTTGAGTCCTAGGCTGGATGTGCCTTCATTAATTTCACTTAAGCATAAGTTATTCTCATTATCGTGGGGGAGGCAAAATGATTATGTAAGAAAGAAAACTACAAAACAATAACAAATGCAATAACAGAAGCAAATTAAAGTTTGGAATGGAAATGATCGGACAGACAAATACGTCACAAGTGTGTTCACAGTCATTGCTCAAGTAGTTCGACTGTTCCTTACTAGATGGCAGAGCGATGCTGATCTGCTGTGCGCGCCATCTCCGAAGAAAAAGTAAAACTAAGTGTAGCAGCGAACACAGGGTTGCAGATTGCACCGTATAGAGGTATTGTAGCATAAATTATAATTGTCCTAAATTATTCGTAATTATGTCCGTCTTCAGAATTGACAGAGATTTCATCCACGTGAACAAAAACCCGCTGCAGTGTTTCAAACCGCACCAGAATATTTTTGCCTTCAGTTTAAACATGCAGATTCACAAATATTCTTTAACATTACTCAAGTTTTCCGTTTTATTCTCTACGATAATGTTGAGTAATAATTTCCTACAATACCGACATAACATTAAATGTGCTATATCTCGTCCTAAATTCATAAAGTTATCCACGTTGCCACATTAACAAGTAAATACTTCATTCAGATCACAAAGAAGGGAACTTTTCGAGAAGTGTTACAAATTTCCACTGATAGATGGCAGTATCTATGTAAGGAATTTAATTTGTCAATTTTCCATTAAAGTCTTACATTACCGTCTTCACTTAGCAAAAATGTTCTGTATGTTATGTAATTTCTTAACTCCTCTTTATACTTTAACCCATGTGCATGAAAAAACAAAAACAATTGTCACTCCGTGTGTAATACTTTTGTGATACGTATTTAAAGTTCGAAATATATTTGACATATTTCAAAATAACCTATATTTTAATAATGTGAAGTTCCTTGAACGTGCTTCTAATGTAATTTCTGTTTGATTGTGGCTTATTAAATATGCAGGATGGTATATCATTGTTTTGGTTTCACGTTTATAGTCCCTGGGGGCATGATGTGTGCACATAATATTCTTACGATTCGAAAGAATTATTTACTGGAATGCCTCCGCACACAATGTTACATATGTATTGAGAGAGCTATATGTTTTAAATAATGCCTCTGTGAAGGATATCTGACGCATTTGCCCTTAAGCAGTGCAGGTAACATATTTAGGCATATTTTCGTTACTCATAAGAATGTCTCTGAAGTTGATGACGTCAAAAATATCAAAAAATGACCTAAAAATAATTAAAATGAAAGCTTGATTTTTCAAAAACTTCAAGAGACTAGTTGAATAATTTGGTAAAATCTGTTGTTTCGTGGTTTAAACTATCGAAGCAAAGGGAAAAGTAATTAAGTGTTAATATAGTTTTCTCTATGTTTACTTCAAAATACTCCGTAAGATTTTTCTGTGCAAGTCATTCACCTCCTATCAGTGAGGGCCTGCACGACATAATAGTCAGTAGGCATTTAAAATACAGTTTTGTTTCGTGTGCAAATTATATTTTCAATATTTCGATCGTTCTGGACTGGTTTCATTAACGTAAGTTCAATAGTTTACTTCCTGTATATTTTTGTAACCCCTCAATTATTTATGAAACACCCGGTATTATTCAAACTATTAAAGCAAACTTCTAAACCATAATTTAAGTAAATTATTAAAAGAACTTAAAGACTGCAAACACCGTTGGCGAGAGAATACTGCTTGTTCCTTACTGCTCTTTCTGCGCCGCACTTGACAGAGGCATTGTTGACATGAAGAAAATTTCCCTTGGTGGAGAAATCCATGTCCAATTTTAGGTAAAAATATAGATTTTATGAAAAATATAGAAATTGCCGAAGAATTTGAAGTTCCCGGACTTCTGTTATTGTTTTGCTTGCATGCCTGCATTTGTATTTTATCTCTAGTACATCTAATTAATATATATGGAAATATATAGAATAAATAAGAATTGTTGTGGTAAACCAAGTCAAATGTTCAGAATACTCCCACTACCATGTGAACGTTTTCCACCAAAGTTACTGTACCCTAGATAGGCAAAAATTTCGTAAAATTGAGTGATGCACATTATAGTAACAGATGTGTGGGAAAATTAGTGCATTTGAGAGTAGAAGCATTCCACTAAGCATAAATATGTACCACAAGTATCTGGACCCCAAAACATCTTTCGCATTGAGAAAAGCGACAATTTTCCGAAATGGAGGATTTGTTTGTAATGTTTTTTTCTTAATAACAGTTATGCGCATGTCTTACCTAAAATATGTGGCTATTCCGGTTAACAGGTAGGGGGGCTAGTGCCTTTATTCGAACCCCCAGTGGCGACGTCTTCGTGTAAGATCGTGAAAAGTTTGTAATTTCTCTCAAAGCTTATTGTTTAAGGAAAACCTCAGACTCGAAACACTCGAGTTGTAAAATAATAAATTATAATTGGACAAAGTGTAATTGCACGAGGTGTAATATTCATCCTATATAAAGCTTCTTACCTCATAAGAAAGGTAATTTTGTTGGTAATATTTTTTTAAGATGAAGGTTTTTCGTATATGGCGATACCATGGAAGCAGATACATGTCAAACCAAAATGTTACTTCATACGAATGCATGGTGGCCATGGACGTACACGAATTTCTAGTGTGGTAAATTTTGGAATAATTTATTTTTCTACAGAAAATTTGTCATGAGATGCCATTTAAAGAAATGGCCTTACAATTGAAGACTAAAATTCGTAAACGTTGTAAGTGCCACAATAATTCAAACACCGTTTTCAACGTTAAACTGTGAAATGTGCCATGCTTTATAATGTGGTAAACGTGAAATGTGGTTGGTAGCCCTCTACGTAGTTCAACGGGCGTGTAAAGAGGTCACTAGTGTGCACGTTCCTACGAACTGATGTGCGGAACGATGAGACTTCCCAACACTTTCGCTTTTGGCACTTAACAACGTTTACCACTTTTAGCCCTCAATTACTATTGGGTTCAGATCATTCTTGATTGATGTAAATTTTGTGATCATTTATTTTTCTCCAGAAAAATTGCCATGAGATACTTTTTAAAGAAATTGCCTTACAATTACTATTAGGTTCGGCTCATTCATGATTGAATATGGCAGATATGTAAGTCTGTCAAATGCTGCTTCTAAATTGTAATGCCTTCTAAAAAATTCACAAGAAATGTTATCTATGTTTTACGTTCACATTGTTTAATTGTTCGTTTATTCAGCATGTAATGGTTTAGGAATTATTAGTGCCATCTTCTGTGCTTATTTACAATATCTTCGGTTTCGGCACACACTGAAGTTATCCTCAATCAGAAGAGAAGAGAAATGAAGTCAAGGGATATGGGAGGAAGGGAGAAAAGAAGTAAAGGAATAGAGGAGGAGAAGTAGAATCAAGAGAATATATGAGAATGGTAATCAAGGAGAACTCAACAAGATTTTTAATTAACTCGGTATGTATATCCATACATTAAATTCGCAGTATTCATTCATTAAATATATATATATATATATATATATATATATATATATATATATATTGTTCAACTAAATATGTCTAACGGCTGTCACATTTGTCGTGTACAAATCTCATCGCTTTGGATAAATTCCTAAATATTAATGAACTCGAATGCTTTTTCCTTTCATCGAGCAGCGAACAAAACAGAAACCACAGACAAAAAAAAACTTTCTCTTATCAAACTCACACATTATCTTCGCATGACCAAACTTCGCTCTGATTGGCCGTTCCACAGAATATAGCAGATAAAGCCAGTTGCAATTTGAACACCGTCTAATCGTCAAAACCAGTCTAGCAGCCATCATTTCCAACCAGGTAGCCAGTCCAGCGTAAACTAGGGCATTCCTACAGGAAATCCATTTCCGTGTGATTCAGCTTCTAAGCAAGTAACAAGGCGTAGCGGGTAGGGCAGCTGGAAGTGAAGGGAGTGTTTGAGAATACCTTGCACTCTGACCTGCGTGAATGGATGACGTAAGAATATCGACCCAACTGTGCCATCTATCGGCATCTACAGAAACTAACTTTTGCCAAAGGCGAGAGAGGATCGAATTCTTCACAGGGCTCTAAGATGAATCATGAAGGCAAGTGATTGCGTCATCTGTTAAAGACAATCTACCGCCACTTTCAAGTATCGCCGCAGGCTAAGGTATGGTACTGCCAACTCGGAAGATAAGATACTGAATCTAATGGTTTCTGAACTGCGATGAACGGGAAGCATCCAGAAGTGGTGTGAGCAAGTTCTTTGACTGGATAAATCAGGACGATTCAGAAAGATTCACATGCGTGCCTGGAAATGCATCCATGCATGTTTCCTTCTCGCATACAACCGTTTGAGGATTGCAAACGGATGCGAAATTCTTTCAATTTTCTTTACTTGATATAGACAAAGGTTTGTTGTTGTTGTTGTTCATTCGAGTTCACTTTACGCACTGATAAGCTAAACGGGACTGGACCTACAGATTAAAGTATGGTCCGAACCACTGGGTATCGAACTCTGGACTCCTTGATTACAAGGCGACGACGTTGCCCACTAGATAGTTTCCCACGTTATTATCTTTCTCAGTTTTTATCACATGTATCAGTTTTTACTCAATTATCTGTTTTTCCCATTCATATCTATACACCAACGGGAAGACAGAAGAATCCGAACTAAAAGAAAAGCCCGATCGACCAACGAACAAACTTCAGGAAAGAGCAAACATTTCGCTTCCAGTTGTGGGTGTTTCAAGGTGGGAAAAGCGGTGTTGCTACACGCCTGATTTTTGCCCATTCGTAGACACCTTTTGCCAGCGGCGCCGTCTTGTCAAAATTATTGAAGGGGGGGCTCTGATCACTGAAATAAATGAATGAATAACTCACTCCCTCCCTTTTTTGAAATAAAAATTACGTCTTCGTATAGCAGTTTTTAAGCAGCTATTATATTCCTCATGCAAATGAAATGTAACATGAAAAACGTTTAGAAAATGTTTCAAAGTCTCTTTATGTCTTTTGTGTATGCTCATTTGTTTTTTAGATAACAATTAACATTTTTATTGAAAAGTATGTATATACATTTAGAGACCAACTTAACAGTTTTATGCCGGCCTCGGTGGCCTAGCGTGTTGGGTAGTTCACTCAGCTCGCTTTCATCTGGTGGTCTCGGGTTCGAGTCCCGGCGAGGGCATAGGTGTGTTTTAATGTCCGTAACAGATATGTGACGGGTTTTAAATAACCCATAAAATAACGAATATTTACAATATTTAACAGTTTTATTTAATTATTTACATAAATGCTAACACAAATCGCAGGAAAATAGTTTTACTTTTTTGTTCTTGCTACAATATTTTACATTTTAAATTTAATTTTGCAATAATAAAAAAATAGCATGTACACTAAGATATAAAGTGACATACAAAAACATTTGAACATGATTTAAAAATAAAGCAAAAGTTGCTCTACGCAGTGTGTTATTTTTTTTTATGAACTCATTAACGAGCGGTCTCAGGTCCAAATTATCAAGCACAGTTTGATGTATGTGGAGTACCGGTAAGCTGCTTAGTCTCTTCTGCCTCATTGTAGATCTCAAATATGTCTTTAGTCAGCTAATAGCACGGAATGACCTTTCGGCTGTGGCTGTCGTCAGTGGCACAGTGCGGAGGACCATCATGAATTTGGCTCGTGGAGGGTGCTGTCTTCCAACAGAAACTTCCTTATGTCACGCATGGCAGTTAGAAGCACTTTCTTCAGTTTGGCGATATCACCAAGCAAGTAAGGAGAGCCTATCGGCATCAAAAATCTTGGCGAAAGAATTCTCGCGTTTGGTGAAAGTTTGTTGTGCAACTGTTCACAGCTGAGATGCATTCTTTCTCTATGGCTGTTACTTTTTGTAGTCCTGTAGATTCATGTCCTTGTTTAACATATGATTTTGCTGTGTCACACATGTCAGTGTATATTGATTTATAATACTATTTTGGAGTGTAGAACTTGTGATGTTAAGAAGAATCAGGATTTTCAAGTCTCTTAGGGACGTCTCTTGCCGGGGCAATTCTGGCTCATCAACGAGGCTGGGTTTGCCCTCTGTGCATTTCAGCCAGAACTGCTCAAAACACATTCGCTTTTCTTGAAAGATGTCAGTCAAGTATTTTAGTTTAGATTCCACTTCTCTAGCACCAATGCGTGGAAACTGAATCTTACAGTTTACCTCTTCTATTGGACCCATCACATTGCAGTAGAGGAAAAATGTCGAAGTGAAGCATTGTCTCCAGGTATCCAGCACATTATAATCCTGCGTAAGTAGAATCTTCTTCAGAAAATTTATCAAGAAAATTGAGAAGGTTTTCATAGTTCCTTAAGATCAGTTGCATACTAGAGGCTCTCAACGTCCACCGACGAGGGCAAAGTGGTCGCAGTCCAGTATGACCAGCCTTCTCATTCACATCAATAATATTCCTAAATATTTGCATTATTTTAGTCTTTAACAAGTCGTTGGCTAAATTCATTATGTCTCTGATTAATATATGTATAATAGTAAATAATAATTGTATACTTAGTATATAGTAATACGTCGTGTGTTTTGCAGTCTGCGGTCATAGCCCCCCCCCCTCAAAATTGATGGTTTAGCGGTCTCAGCCCCCTAAGTTGATGGTCTAGAACATTTCAAATGTGTATTTAAAGTTAAGTTCATGTGGCACAATTCAGAGTAAACTTTACAAGAGAAGAAAAATAATGCATTAGATCCTATTAAGCAAAATTATTTAGGGGGCTCTGCCCCACATCATTAACATTGGGGGGGGGGCTCGAGCCCCCCCTAAGCCCCATGGAGTCGGCGCCTATGCCTTTTGCTGTGAACATGCACCTTTCGCTCGCATTTCAGACAGAGGCAGGGAATCGGAAACCCATTCGCTTGCTACGCGGCGGCAACCATTGGGCTTCGCCGTGCTTGGCCTTGTTGAGGGTGCCACCTGCTTCGAAAATGACTCGAAACGAAAAATTTGGCAACGCAGAATACCACGAGAATTTCCCCTCACCACGGCAACTGGACAAAGCCGATTGGTTCAGCGGTTCACGTGGCCCTCCCCTTTCTTTCGACAGAGCAGACAAGAGTAGAATTTTCAAGTTTGTTCTTTCGCCGAAAAGGCTTTAGACCTACAGTTTAAAGTTGAATCCGAACCACTACATTTCCACCGGCTATCGAACTCTGAACCTCCTGATTATAAGGTGAATACGTTATCACTACGCTATGAGGGAGATTCACTCCCGTCGCACATAATTTTAGCATGCGTCTGTGATTTAGCGAATTTCTACCACGCGGAAGTTGAGCGATTTTTTTGTGCCAAGGGTTGGCAACAGTGCGGAGCAAATTCTCTAGGGGAGTATTATAATCATGATGCTCGTGACAGGATACAACGTTTCCTCTTATCTGTTCGTGATGACGTAATACAAAAGCCTGTTCTCCAACATGTAGAATCACTTTTCGTTGGTTTCTTGACCACACTGCAGCCGTCCAAAATATACTCTGACCCAGAACATAGACCTTTTCTAAAGTTCTTGCAATGTGAGACGAGATGAACCAAGGAAGCGTCGAAGAATCGAGCTAAGAACGTCTTAACAACTGATTCAACCGTGCAATGTGAATCCACAAAGTTATTCAACCAGTGAAAACGGTGTTCTTTTCGGTCAAGTGCAAGTAAAGGTTGATCGGAAAGTAATGTGACTTGAGAATTCAGTTCGAAGGTGGCAACACAACTCATCTTGTGCAACAACCAGGATGCATTAGGACATGAAATCGTGCTGGATTTACAGAAGGCATCTTGAGAGTCAAAACACTGGAACTGTTTTGGTTACAGGTAAGGTTAAATCCATATTTTTCTGAATGTTAGTGGCAATATAAGTTCTTAGCAGCATGCAATCTTAATTGGGTGCATTATAATTTCCCCTTTTTCATTGCGTATTGAACCGTGAGTTTCGATAGAGCAAATCTTGACCAGCTTAAGACAGGGTGCGAATCAACAGGGATCCTTTCTCCCCCTCCAGTAGACTAAAGCACTTACCCCCCCACCCGTAAGAAAAGTCAAATTTGTTAACATATTTTCATTAGGCTTTAAAGCTTAAATTTCCTAAAGAGATGAGTAATGTTTCGTACTTTCAAACATCATCAGTGCAAAAGCTGAAAACACATCTGATTGGTAGATTTATTTTGCTTCGCTTCTCTGTCGCTTTTGGTTACTCGCAAAGATGAAGATGAACGGTGATTAGATGAAACTGATGAAAGAACTATCACAATAAGTGGCGGCGATTAGGGGGGCGAGGGGGCAGTTGCACCCCCCCCCCCCATTTCGCCACTTTTGCTCCCGCACTATGCTAAACCTTATATAAAGAGGGAAATATACTGTCCTTGCCACTCCAGTTTTGGAACCCAATCGCCGCCACTGCAAGAAATGAATGAATGAATTATGGTACTAATAAAGATTTTTATTTAAATATTAGTTTAATTAAGGTAGAGTTCCCCGTACAGTAGCACCGTGCCATGAAGGCGCATTTAAGGGATATGGGGGTAGGGTCCCATGCATTCTCGATCTAGGCCATGTGATCAGCAACACGCTCCGGCCTCCTTTACGCCCTCCCCTCCCCCTCAGGGTTGCCTCTACGTACCTATTGATTTGAGGCTGGGTGAGCCCCAGAGCCGCATTATGCGGAGTCACCCACCCCTGGAATCGAATCTGGATCTTCCGCTTGGTAGTCAGGCGCGATACTGATTAAAACGGCTTATTTTTTCCACGAAAAACAATTAGTGAATGTTATTTTAAAAATCAAGATAAACCGTGAACTTACATGAGGAAATTAATAACATTTTTTTAATGTTTATAAGATTCATGATAAAATTAGGTAAAGATACCCCTTGCATATTGCAACTTGACGTGAACTGCCTTCACATCTGCACTGATATTGATCGGTGGCGGATCATGATATAATTATTAAGTGGTTCTGCAAAAAATTGAAGACTAAAATTTGTAAACGCTGTAAGTGCCACAATAATTCAAACACCGTTTTCCACGTTAAACTGTGAAATGTGCCATGCTTTATAATGTGGTAAACGTGAAATGTGGCTGGTAGCCCTCTAAGAACTAGTTCAAAGGGCGTGTAAAGAGGTCACTAGTGTGCACGTTCATACGGGCTGATGTGCGGAACGATGCGATTTCCCAACACTTTCGGTTTTGGCATTTACAACGTTTACCACTTTTAGTCCTCAATTATAAAAATAAATATAAGCAAATGGTATTTGAGCTGGGATGAGAAGGGGGTACCCCATCGCTAGTTACACATTTTAGACTTGGGGTGTAATGTATAAAATCCCAATGCTTAAAGAAATTACTGAAATTTTCTCTTTCAATGAAAAGTTTCTTAAAAAACACACTGATTTTTGTACTCCAAATGTAGTTTTTCCGGGTTTGAATCCTGGCCTGGGCATGAGTGTTCCTTGTGAGTGTCTTTCATCAATTTTATCACTCACTTTCATCTTTGCGATTAGCCGAAAGTGGCAGAAAAGCGAAGTAAAATAAACCGAACACATTTTCTGCAATTGTTACAGTCTCATATCAGTTGCTCCGTCTTCACCACAGATGTGACAAATAGTGTTGCCCACGGGACGAGACGTGACAGACTTTTAAAAATTCAAGACGAGACGAGATTGATCATGTGACCCGAGACAAACGAATATTTTCGAGACGAGACAGCATTTCACAGCATTTCCACGAGACGAGACAGGCCAAAGTCTCGTCTCGTGGGCAACACTAGTGACAAAGTCAGATTTCTTACAGCATACTCATCGCACTAGTTGAACTATTATTACTCTCTGCCAGTGATGTGCCGTTAGATTATAAGTTTACGTCTACATGCATTGTCTACACGTAATCTAAGCGTAGATTACGTTGGGTTGTAGTTTACATAGACTACGTAGACAATCTAAAATGCATTAAAATTAATTTTCAAGGGTTTCACGAAAAGAAAGTGACATTTTCAACTATATTGGTTCCTAACGAACTGACAAGAATCCTATTTACAACAAAATTTCTCTTCTCTTCTATTATCAACTATGGAAGAAGATAAATAGTATGCAAAAGAAACAACAGATGGCAGTCGTGAGGCAAAATTAGTCTATTGTACATGTTCTCAGAACGTTTGGTTTACAAGACTTGTTCATTTTCACCTTAGAACCAGATTTATCATATAAATGAATGCAAGGATAACGAATGCAACTTTATGTAAAATTCATGAGAGGTAATAATCAATATTGGCATTTCTCTATGGTAAAATAAAGCAAATAAATGTACGTCAACGAGAGAGAAAAACAAAAATTCACTAACACAATATTCAAATCAAAAGATCAGATTTACTCCCTGACATCTGTAGTCTACTAACCTTTTTCACGAATAAGTATTAATTTATAAAATTAGTGTCACCATTAGATATGAAGTAATGCTAATTATGATCTTTAGTACTGAATCTAATATTTTTTGAAGTAATTATTTATGTAATTTGCAAAAGACTTAACTCGGTCAAATTAACTTTCCTCGAAAACCAAAAGTATGACTTCTATTAACACTAAGTTGAATAACCTGTTCATGTTTCTTTGTGTTCGTTTTATTTATAATCTTCAAATAATTGGACGTACGTAGTAAATTTATTAATGAATCATTTGGTCACGTGATCAAGATATTTTTCCTTTAACACTGATCTATCATAAGAGGTATTAAACTAATTATTCGAATAATGGCAGTCGATAAAACTATTGATAGATTAGGGTAATTGATATCGAACATAGGACTAGTCTATTAAATTGCCCTAAAATGTTAAGACTTAAAATGAAAAATACGTTCAACTCACCCTGCACGAACTGGTAGTTGAAGTGACAGCGAGTAGATGACTTAAACGTAAGTTGGAAAGAGGTTAGCCTTCAGATATAATATCAATTATCAAAGTTAGCTAAGAACGAAACACGATCACATTTATTAATAATAGATGGCACTGCCGTATAATGTTATTATTTGTATATAATTACCTCTGTATTGTTTGATAAAAATGATTATTTTGATTACAATTTTTTAGAAATAAGTAGCTCTTTTAAACATGGACAGCTCTAAAGCAGAAGGAGTAAGGTCAGACTTACTTCTAAACGTTACTCCAGCCACCCATGTCTCACTTTACAAATTCAGTGAATAAATAAATATGATTTCAAAGTGGACTGTACTGGAAATTTTTTACATTCTCTGGTAACATTATCGTATGGGTAAAACGGATTCCTTCAAATTTCCTTCAAATTTACAGGAGAAAGTACTTACGGAAATCATTTTCTTGAGCGTTTTGGAAGTTCCTGAATGTAGATTTGATCCATTTTAATGTGAATGCGTTTTGTTTTCTGCGAAAATCTCTGTCCGACACGCTGTTTCTGCTCCCGCCATTTGCTTTTTGCATGAGAGTGCAATGTTCCGTGTGTTAAG